>NC_059226.1:38384811-38406959 GCF_020615455.1 Coregonus clupeaformis | reverse complement strand
ACAGTAGAGTGAGCAGTGTGTGTATATTGGAACTGTCTCTACAGTAGAGTGGAGCAGTGTGTGTGTATACAACTGTCTCAGTAGAGTGAAGCAGTGTGTTAATACAACTGTCTCTACAGTAGAGTGGAGCAGGTGTATAATAACTGTCTCTCTCACAGTAGAGTGGAGCAGTGTGTTTATAATAACTGTATCTCTACAGTAGAGTGGAGCAGTGTGTGTATAATAACTGTCTCTACAGGGTCGAGAGTGGAGAGTGGGATAAACTGTCTCTCACAGTAGAGTGGAGCAGTGTGTGTATAATAACTGTCCTACAGTAGAGTGGAGCAGTGTGTGTATAATAACTGTCTCTCTATAGTAGAGTGGAGCAGTGTGTGTATAATAACTGTCTCTCTACAGTAGAGTGGAGCAGTGTGTGTATAATAACTGTCTCTCTACAGTAGAGTGGAGCAGTGTGTGTATAAGTTTAACTGTCTCTACAGTAGAGTGGAGCAGTGTGTGTATAATAACTGTCTCTCACAGTAGAGTGGAGCAGTGTGTGTATTAAATAACTGTCTCTCTACAGTAGAGTTGGAGCAGTGTGTGTATAATAACTGTCTCTCTACAGTAGAGTGGAGCAGTGTGTGTATAATAACTGTCTCTACAGTAGAGTGGAGCAGTGTGTGTATAATAACTGTCTCTACAGTAGAGTGGAGAAAGTGTGTGTGTAATAACCGTCTCTCCACAGTAGAGTGGAGCAGTGTGTGTGAGATATCCGTCTCTCACAGTAGAGTGGAGCAGTGTGTGTGTAGCACAACTGTCTCTACAGTAGAGTGGAGCAGTGTGTGGAAGACAACTGTCTCTCACAGCAGAGTGGAGAAGTGTGTGTGTATAATAAACCGTTCTACAGCAGAGAGTGGAGAGTGTGTGTAGCACAACTGGGTCTCTACAGTAGAGTGGAGCAAGTGTGTGTAGCATAACTGTCCCGACAGTGGAGAGGGGAGCAGTGTGTGTATAATAACTGTCTCACAGTAAACAGTGTGGCTGAACTTTCTACAGTAGAGTGGAGCAGTGTGTGTGATCAATAACTGTGTCTACAGTAGAGTGGAGCAGTGTGTGTATAATAAACTGTCTCTATTGCAGAGTGGAGCAGTGTGTGTATAATAACTGTCTCTACAGTAGAGTGGAGAAAGTGTGTGTATAATAACTGTCTTTCAACAGTAGAGTGGAGCAGTGTGTGAAGCACAACTGTCTCTACAGTAGAGTGGAGCAGTGTGTGGTATGAACTGTCTCTACAGTAGAGTGGAGCAGTGTGTGTATAATAACTGTCTCTCTACAGTAGAGTGGAGCAGTGTGTGTATAATAACTGTCTCTCTACAGTAGAGTGGAGCAGTGTGATGTATAATAACTGTCTCTACAGTAGAGTGGAGCAGTGTGTGTATAATAACTGTCTCTCACAGTAGAGTGGAGCAGTGTGTGTATAATAACTGTCTCTCTACAGTAGAGTGGAGCAGTGTGTGTATAATAACTGTCTCTCTACAGTAGAGTGGAGCAGTGTGTGTTATAACAACTGTCTCTACAGTAGAGTGGAGCAGTGTGTGTATGACTAACTGTCTCTCTACAGTAGAGTGGAGCAGTGTGTGGCTATAATAACTGTCTCTACAGTAGAGTGGAGCAGTGTGTGTATAATAACTGTCTCTTACAGTAGAGTGGAGCAGTGTGTGTATAATAACTGTCTCTACAGTAGAGTGGAGCAGTGTGTGTATAATAACTGTCTCTCTACAGTAGAGTGGAGCAGTGTGTTATAATAACTGTCTCTCTACAGTAGAGTGGAGCAGTGTGTGTATAATAACTGTCTCTCTACAGTAGAGTGGAGCAGTGTGTGTATAATAACTGTCTCTTACAGTAGAGTGGAGCAGTGTGTGTGTATAATAACTGTCTCTCTACAGTAGAGTGGAGCAGTGTGTGTGTATAATAACTGTCTCTACAGTAGAGTGGAGCAGTGTGTGTATAATAACTGTCTCTACAGTAGAGTGGAGCAGTGTGTGTATAATAACTGTCTCTACAGTAGAGTGGAGCAGTGTGTGTATAATAACTGTCTCTACAGTAGAGTGGAGCAGTGTGTGTATAATAACTGTCTCTCACAGTAGAGTGGAGCAGTGTGTGTATAATAACTGTCTCTACAGTAGAGTGGAGCAGTGTGTGTATAATAACTGTCTCTCCACAGTAGAGTGGAGCAGTGTGTGTATAATAACTGTCTCTCTACAGTAGAGTGGAGCAGTGTGTGTATAATAACTGTCTCTCTACAGTAGAGTGGAGCAGTGTGTGTATAATAACTGTCTCTCACAGTAGAGTGGAGCAGTGTGTGTATAATAACTGTCTCTCTACAGTAGAGTGGAGCAGTGTGTGTATAATAACTGTCTCTACAGTAGAGTGGAGCAGTGTGTGTATAATAACTGTCTCTCTACAGTAGAGTGGAGCAGTGTGTGTATAATAACTGTCTCTACAGTAGAGTGGAGCAGTGTGTGTATAATAACTGTCTCTACAGTAGAGTGGAGCAGTGTGTGTATAATAACTTGTCTCTACACAGTAGGAGTGGAGCAGTGTGTGTATAATAACTGTCTCTACAGTAGAGTGGGAGCAGTGTGTGTATAATAACTGTCTCTCTACAGTAGAGTGGAGCAGTGTGTGTATAATAACTGTGCTCTACAGTAGAGTGGAGCAGTGTGTGTATAATAACTGTCTCTACAGTAGAGTGGAGCAGTGTGTGTATAATAACTGTCTCTCTACAGTAGAGTGGAGCAGTGTGTGTATAATAACTGTCTCTACAGTAGAGTGGAGCAGTGTGTGTATAATAACTGTCTCTCTACAGTAGAGTGGAGCAGTGTGTGTATAATAACTGTCTCTACAGTAGAGTGGAGCAGTGTGTGTATAATAACTGTCTCTACAGTAGAGTGGAGCAGTGTGTGTATAATAACTGTCTCTCTACAGTAGAGTGGAGCAGTGTGTGTATAATAACTGTCTCTACAGTAGAGTGGAGCAGTGTGTGTATAATAACTGTCTCTCTACAGTAGAGTGGAGCAGTGTGTGTATAATAACTGTCTCTACAGTAGAGTGGAGCAGTGTGTGTATAATAACTGTCTCTACAGTAGAGTGGAGCAGTGTGTGTATAATAACTGTCTCTCCACAGTAGAGTGGAGCAGTGTGTGTATAATAACTGTCTCTACAGTAGAGTGGAGCAGTGTGTGTATAATAACTGTCTCTCTACAGTAGAGTGGAGCAGTGTGTGTATAATAACTGTCTCTCTACAGTAGAGTGGAGCAGTGTGTGTATAATAACTGTCTCTCTCCAGTAGAGTGGAGCAGTGTGTGTATAATAACTGTCTCTCTACAGTAGAGTGGAGCAGTGTGTGTATAATAACTGTCTCTCTACAGTAGAGTGGAGCAGTGTGTGTATAATAACTGTCTCTCTACAGTAGAGTGGAGCAGTGTGTGTATAATAACTGTCTCTCTACAGTAGAGTGGAGCAGTGTGTGTATAATAACTGTCTCTCTACAGTAGAGTGGAGCAGTGTGTGTATAATAACTGTCTCTACAGTAGAGTGGAGCAGTGTGTGTATAATAACTGTCTCTTACAGTAGAGTGGAGCAGTGTGTGTATAATAACTGTCTCTCTACAGTAGAGTGGAGCAGTGTGGTGTATAATAACTGTCTCTACAGTAGAGTGGAGCAGTGTGTGTATAATAACTGTCTCTCTACAGTAGAGTGGAGCAGTGTGTGTATAATAACTGTCTCTACAGTAGAGTGGAGCAGTGTGTGTATAATAACTGTCTCTACAGTAGAGTGGAGCAGTGTGTGTATAATAACTGTCTCTCTACAGTAGAGTGGAGCAGTGTGTGTATAATAACTGTCTCTCTACAGTAGAGTGGAGCAGTGTGTGTATAATAACTGTCTCTACAGTAGAGTGGAGCAGTGTGTGTATAATAACTGTCTCTCACAGTAGAGTGGAGCAGTGTGTGTATAATAACTGTCTCTCTACAGTAGAGTGGAGCAGTGTGTGTATAATAACTGTCTCTCTACAGTAGAGTGGAGCAGTGTGTGTATAATAACTGTCTCTACAGTAGAGTGGAGCAGTGTGTGTATAATAACTGTCTCTCTACAGTAGAGTGGAGCAGTGTGTGTATAATAACTGTCTCTCTACAGTAGAGTGGAGCAGTGTGTGTATAATAACTGTCTCTACAGTAGAGTGGAGCAGTGTGTGTATAATAACTGTCTCTCACAGTAGAGTGGAGCAGTGTGTGTATAATAACTGTCTCTCTACAGTAGAGTGGAGCAGTGTGTGTATAATAACTGTCTCTCACAGTAGAGTGGAGCAGTGTGTGTATAATAACTGTCTCTACAGTAGAGTGGAGCAGTGTGTGTATAATAACTGTCTCTACAGTAGAGTGGAGCAGTGTGTGTATAATAACTGTCTCTCTACAGTAGAGTGGAGCAGTGTGTGTATAATAACTGTCTCTCTACAGTAGAGTGGAGCAGTGTGTGTATAATAACTGTCTCTACAGTAGAGTGGAGCAGTGTGTGTATAATAACTGTCTCTCTACAGTAGAGTGGAGCAGTGTGTGTATAATAACTGTCTCTACAGTAGAGTGGAGCAGTGTGTGTATAATAACTGTCTCTACAGTAGAGTGGAGCAGTGTGTGTATAATAACTGTCTCTCTACAGTAGAGTGGAGCAGTGTGTGTATAATAACTGTCTCTACAGTAGAGTGGAGCAGTGTGTGTATAATAACTGTCTCTACAGTAGAGTGGAGCAGTGTGTGTATAATAACTGTCTCTACAGTAGAGTGGAGCAGTGTGTGTATAATAACTGTCTCTACAGTAGAGTGGAGCAGTGTGTGTATAATAACTGTCTCTACAGTAGAGTGGAGCAGTGTGTGTATAATAACTGTCTCTACAGTAGAGTGGAGCAGTGTGTGTATAATAACTGTCTCTACAGTGAGTGGAGCAGTGTGTGTATAATAACTGTCTCTCACAGTAGAGTGGAGCAGTGTGTGTATAATAACTGTCTCTCTACAGTAGAGTGGAGCAGTGTGTGTATAATAACTGTCTCTCTACAGTAGAGTGGAGCAGTGTGTGTATAATAACTGTCTCTACAGTAGAGTGGAGCAGTGTGTGTATAATAACTGTCTCTCTACAGTAGAGTGGAGCAGTGTGTGTATAATAACTGTCTCTCTACAGTAGAGTGGAGCAGTGTGTGTATAATAACTGTCTCTCTACAGTAGAGTGGAGCAGTGTGTGTATAATAACTGTCTCTACAGTAGAGTGGAGCAGTGTGTGTATAATAACTGTCTCTCTACAGTAGAGTGGAGCAGTGTGTGTATAATAACTGTCTCTCTACAGTAGAGTGGAGCAGTGTGTGTATAATAACTGTCTCTCTACAGTAGAGTGGAGCAGTGTGTGTATAATAACTGTCTCTACAGTAGAGTGGAGCAGTGTGTGTATAATAACTGTCTCTCTACAGTAGAGTGGAGCAGTGTGTGTATAATAACTGTCTCTACAGTAGAGTGGAGCAGTGTGTGTATAATAACTGTCTCTCTACAGTAGAGTGGAGCAGTGTGTGTATAATAACTGTCTCTACAGTAGAGTGGAGCAGTGTGTGTATAATAACTGTCTCTCTACAGTAGAGTGGAGCAGTGTGTGTATAATAACTGTCTCTACAGTAGAGTGGAGCAGTGTGTGTATAATAACTGTCTCTCTACAGTAGAGTGGAGCAGTGTGTGTATAATAACTGTCTCTCTACAGTAGAGTGGAGCAGTGTGTGTATAATAACTGTCTCTACAGTAGAGTGGAGCAGTGTGTGTATAATAACTGTCTCTCACAGTAGAGTGGAGCAGTGTGTGTATAATAACTGTCTCTACAGTAGAGTGGAGCAGTGTGTGTATAATAACTGTCTCTCTACAGTAGAGTGGAGCAGTGTGTGTATAATAACTGTCTCTCTACAGTAGAGTGGAGCAGTGTGTGTATAATAACTGTCTCTACAGTAGAGTGGAGCAGTGTGTGTATAATAACTGTCTCTCACAGTAGAGTGGAGCAGTGTGTGTATAATAACTGTCTCTCACAGTAGAGTGGAGCAGTGTGTGTATAATAACTGTCTCTCTACAGTAGAGTGGAGCAGTGTGTGTATAATAACTGTCTCTCTACAGTAGAGTGGAGCAGTGTGTGTATAATAACTGTCTCTCTACAGTAGAGTGGAGCAGTGTGTGTATAATAACTGTCTCTCTACAGTAGAGTGGAGCAGTGTGTGTATAATAACTGTCTCTCTACAGTAGAGTGGAGCAGTGTGTGTATAATAACTGTCTCTCTACAGTAGAGTGGAGCAGTGTGTGTATAATAACTGTCTCTCTACAGTAGAGTGGAGCAGTGTGTGTATAATAACTGTCTCTACAGTAGAGTGGAGCAGTGTGTGTATAATAACTGTCTCTTACAGTAGAGTGGAGCAGTGTGTGTATAATAACTGTCTCTACAGTAGAGTGGAGCAGTGTGTGTATAATAACTGTCTCTACAGTAGAGTGGAGCAGTGTGTGTATAATAACTGTCTCTCTACAGTAGAGTGGAGCAGTGTGTGTATAATAACTGTCTCTCTACAGTAGAGTGGAGCAGTGTGTGTATAATAACTGTCTCTCTACAGTAGAGTGGAGCAGTGTGTGTATAATAACTGTCTCTACAGTAGAGTGGAGCAGTGTGTGTATAATAACTGTCTCTACAGTAGAGTGGAGCAGTGTGTGTATAATAACTGTCTCTACAGTAGAGTGGAGCAGTGTGTGTATAATAACTGTCTCTCTACAGTAGAGTGGAGCAGTGTGTGTATAATAACTGTCTCTCTACAGTAGAGTGGAGCAGTGTGTGTATAATAACTGTCTCTCTACAGTAGAGTGGAGCAGTGTGTGTATAATAACTGTCTCTCTACAGTAGAGTGGAGCAGTGTGTGTATAATAACTGTCTCTACAGTAGAGTGGAGCAGTGTGTGTATAATAACTGTCTCTACAGTAGAGTGGAGCAGTGTGTGTATAATAACTGTCTCTACAGTAGAGTGGAGCAGTGTGTGTATAATAACTGTCTCTACAGTAGAGTGGAGCAGTGTGTGTATAATAACTGTCTCTCTACAGTAGAGTGGAGCAGTGTGTGTATAATAACTGTCTCTACAGTAGAGTGGAGCAGTGTGTGTATAATAACTGTCTCTACAGTAGAGTGGAGCAGTGTGTGTATAATAACTGTCTCTACAGTAGAGTGGAGCAGTGTGTGTATAATAACTGTCTCTCTACAGTAGAGTGGAGCAGTGTGTGTATAATAACTGTCTCTCTACAGTAGAGTGGAGCAGTGTGTGTATAATAACTGTCTCTCTACAGTAGAGTGGAGCAGTGTGTGTATAATAACTGTCTCTACAGTAGAGTGGAGCAGTGTGTGTATAATAACTGTCTCTACAGTAGAGTGGAGCAGTGTGTGTATAATAACTGTCTCTACAGTAGAGTGGAGCAGTGTGTGTATAATAACTGTCTCTACAGTAGAGTGGAGCAGTGTGTGTATAATAACTGTCTCTCACAGTAGAGTGGAGCAGTGTGTGTATAATAACTGTCTCTCTACAGTAGAGTGGAGCAGTGTGTGTATAATAACTGTCTCTCACAGTAGAGTGGAGCAGTGTGTGTATAATAACTGTCTCTCTACAGTAGAGTGGAGCAGTGTGTGTATAATAACTGTCTCTCTACAGTAGAGTGGAGCAGTGTGTGTATAATAACTGTCTCTCTACAGTAGAGTGGAGCAGTGTGTGTATAATAACTGTCTCTCTACAGTAGAGTGGAGCAGTGTGTGTATAATAACTGTCTCTACAGTAGAGTGGAGCAGTGTGTGTATAATAACTGTCTCTACAGTAGAGTGGAGCAGTGTGTGTATAATAACTGTCTCTCTACAGTAGAGTGGAGCAGTGTGTGTATAATAACTGTCTCTCACAGTAGAGTGGAGCAGTGTGTGTATAATAACTGTCTCTACAGTAGAGTGGAGCAGTGTGTGTATAATAACTGTCTCTCACAGTAGAGTGGAGCAGTGTGTGTATAATAACTGTCTCTCTACAGTAGAGTGGAGCAGTGTGTGTATAATAACTGTCTCTACAGTAGAGTGGAGCAGTGTGTGTATAATAACTGTCTCTCTACAGTAGAGTGGAGCAGTGTGTGTATAATAACTGTCTCTACAGTAGAGTGGAGCAGTGTGTGTATAATAACTGTCTCTCTACAGTAGAGTGGAGCAGTGTGTGTATAATAACTGTCTCTACAGTAGAGTGGAGCAGTGTGTGTATAATAACTGTCTCTACAGTAGAGTGGAGCAGTGTGTGTATAATAACTGTCTCTCTACAGTAGAGTGGAGCAGTGTGTGTATAATAACTGTCTCTCTCTACAGTAGAGTGGAGCAGTGTGTGTATAATAACTGTCTCTCTACAGTAGAGTGGAGCAGTGTGTGTATAATAACTGTCTCTCTACAGTAGAGTGGAGCAGTGTGTGTATAATAACTGTCTCTCTACAGTAGAGTGGAGCAGTGTGTGTATAATAACTGTCTCTCTACAGTAGAGTGGAGCAGTGTGTGTATAATAACTGTCTCTACAGTAGAGTGGAGCAGTGTGTGTATAATAACTGTCTCTCTACAGTAGAGTGGAGCAGTGTGTGTATAATAACTGTCTCTCTACAGTAGAGTGGAGCAGTGTGTGTATAATAACTGTCTCTCACAGTAGAGTGGAGCAGTGTGTGTATAATAACTGTCTCTCTACAGTAGAGTGGAGCAGTGTGTGTATAATAACTGTCTCTACAGTAGAGTGGAGCAGTGTGTGTATAATAACTGTCTCTCTACAGTAGAGTGGAGCAGTGTGTGTATAATAACTGTCTCTCTACAGTAGAGTGGAGCAGTGTGTGTATAATAACTGTCTCTCTACAGTAGAGTGGAGCAGTGTGTGTATAATAACTGTCTCTCTACAGTAGAGTGGAGCAGTGTGTGTATAATAACTGTCTCTCTACAGTAGAGTGGAGCAGTGTGTGTATAATAACTGTCTCTCTACAGTAGAGTGGAGCAGTGTGTGTATAATAACTGTCTCTCTACAGTAGAGTGGAGCAGTGTGTGTATAATAACTGTCTCTCTACAGTAGAGTGGAGCAGTGTGTGTATAATAACTGTCTCTACAGTAGAGTGGAGCAGTGTGTGTATAATAACTGTCTCTCTACAGTAGAGTGGAGCAGTGTGTGTATAATAACTGTCTCTCTACAGTAGAGTGGAGCAGTGTGTGTATAATAACTGTCTCTACAGTAGAGTGGAGCAGTGTGTGTATAATAACTGTCTCTCTACAGTAGAGTGGAGCAGTGTGTGTATAATAACTGTCTCTACAGTAGAGTGGAGCAGTGTGTGTATAATAACTGTCTCTACAGTAGAGTGGAGCAGTGTGTGTATAATAACTGTCTCTCTACAGTAGAGTGGAGCAGTGTGTGTATAATAACTGTCTCTCTACAGTAGAGTGGAGCAGTGTGTGTATAATAACTGTCTCTACAGTAGAGTGGAGCAGTGTGTGTATAATAACTGTCTCTCACAGTAGAGTGGAGCAGTGTGTGTATAATAACTGTCTCTCTACAGTAGAGTGGAGCAGTGTGTGTATAATAACTGTCTCTCTACAGTAGAGTGGAGCAGTGTGTGTATAATAACTGTCTCTCACAGTAGAGTGGAGCAGTGTGTGTATAATAACTGTCTCTCACAGTAGAGTGGAGCAGTGTGTGTATAATAACTGTCTCTCTACAGTAGAGTGGAGCAGTGTGTGTATAATAACTGTCTCTCTACAGTAGAGTGGAGCAGTGTGTGTATAATAACTGTCTCTACAGTAGAGTGGAGCAGTGTGTGTATAATAACTGTCTCTCTACAGTAGAGTGGAGCAGTGTGTGTATAATAACTGTCTCTCTACAGTAGAGTGGAGCAGTGTGTGTATAATAACTGTCTCTACAGTAGAGTGGAGCAGTGTGTGTATAATAACTGTCTCTCTACAGTAGAGTGGAGCAGTGTGTGTATAATAACTGTCTCTACAGTAGAGTGGAGCAGTGTGTGTATAATAACTGTCTCTCTACAGTAGAGTGGAGCAGTGTGTGTATAATAACTGTCTCTCTACAGTAGAGTGGAGCAGTGTGTGTATAATAACTGTCTCTCTACAGTAGAGTGGAGCAGTGTGTGTATAATAACTGTCTCTACAGTAGAGTGGAGCAGTGTGTGTATAATAACTGTCTCTCTACAGTAGAGTGGAGCAGTGTGTGTATAATAACTGTCTCTACAGTAGAGTGGAGCAGTGTGTGTATAATAACTGTCTCTCTACAGTAGAGTGGAGCAGTGTGTGTATAATAACTGTCTCTCTACAGTAGAGTGGAGCAGTGTGTGTATAATAACTGTCTCTACAGTAGAGTGGAGCAGTGTGTGTATAATAACTGTCTCTCTACAGTAGAGTGGAGCAGTGTGTGTATAATAACTGTCTCTACAGTAGAGTGGAGCAGTGTGTGTATAATAACTGTCTCTCTACAGTAGAGTGGAGCAGTGTGTGTATAATAACTGTCTCTCTACAGTAGAGTGGAGCAGTGTGTGTATAATAACTGTCTCTCTACAGTAGAGTGGAGCAGTGTGTGTATAATAACTGTCTCTACAGTAGAGTGGAGCAGTGTGTGTATAATAACTGTCTCTCTACAGTAGAGTGGAGCAGTGTGTGTATAATAACTGTCTCTACAGTAGAGTGGAGCAGTGTGTGTATAATAACTGTCTCTACAGTAGAGTGGAGCAGTGTGTGTATAATAACTGTCTCTACAGTAGAGTGGAGCAGTGTGTGTATAATAACTGTCTCTACAGTAGAGTGGAGCAGTGTGTGTATAATAACTGTCTCTACAGTAGAGTGGAGCAGTGTGTGTATAATAACTGTCTCTCTACAGTAGAGTGGAGCAGTGTGTGTATAATAACTGTCTCTACAGTAGAGTGGAGCAGTGTGTGTATAATAACTGTCTCTACAGTAGAGTGGAGCAGTGTGTGTATAATAACTGTCTCTACAGTAGAGTGGAGCAGTGTGTGTATAATAACTGTCTCTCTACAGTAGAGTGGAGCAGTGTGTGTATAATAACTGTCTCTCTACAGTAGAGTGGAGCAGTGTGTGTATAATAACTGTCTCTCTACAGTAGAGTGGAGCAGTGTGTGTATAATAACTGTCTCTACAGTAGAGTGGAGCAGTGTGTGTATAATAACTGTCTCTACAGTAGAGTGGAGCAGTGTGTGTATAATAACTGTCTCTCACAGTAGAGTGGAGCAGTGTGTGTATAATAACTGTCTCTCACAGTAGAGTGGAGCAGTGTGTGTATAATAACTGTCTCTACAGTAGAGTGGAGCAGTGTGTGTATAATAACTGTCTCTCTACAGTAGAGTGGAGCAGTGTGTGTATAATAACTGTCTCTCTACAGTAGAGTGGAGCAGTGTGTGTATAATAACTGTCTCTCTACAGTAGAGTGGAGCAGTGTGTGTATAATAACTGTCTCTCTACAGTAGAGTGGAGCAGTGTGTGTATAATAACTGTCTCTACAGTAGAGTGGAGCAGTGTGTGTATAATAACTGTCTCTCTACAGTAGAGTGGAGCAGTGTGTGTATAATAACTGTCTCTCTACAGTAGAGTGGAGCAGTGTGTGTATAATAACTGTCTCTACAGTAGAGTGGAGCAGTGTGTGTATAATAACTGTCTCTACAGTAGAGTGGAGCAGTGTGTGTATAATAACTGTCTCTCTACAGTAGAGTGGAGCAGTGTGTGTATAATAACTGTCTCTACAGTAGAGTGGAGCAGTGTGTGTATAATAACTGTCTCTCTACAGTAGAGTGGAGCAGTGTGTGTATAATAACTGTCTCTCTACAGTAGAGTGGAGCAGTGTGTGTATAATAACTGTCTCTACAGTAGAGTGGAGCAGTGTGTGTATAATAACTGTCTCTACAGTAGAGTGGAGCAGTGTGTGTATAATAACTGTCTCTCTACAGTAGAGTGGAGCAGTGTGTGTATAATAACTGTCTCTACAGTAGAGTGGAGCAGTGTGTGTATAATAACTGTCTCTCTACAGTAGAGTGGAGCAGTGTGTGTATAATAACTGTCTCTACAGTAGAGTGGAGCAGTGTGTGTATAATAACTGTCTCTCTACAGTAGAGTGGAGCAGTGTGTGTATAATAACTGTCTCTCTACAGTAGAGTGGAGCAGTGTGTGTATAATAACTGTCTCTCTACAGTAGAGTGGAGCAGTGTGTGTATAATAACTGTCTCTCTACAGTAGAGTGGAGCAGTGTGTGTATAATAACTGTCTCTACAGTAGAGTGGAGCAGTGTGTGTATAATAACTGTCTCTACAGTAGAGTGGAGCAGTGTGTGTATAATAACTGTCTCTCTACAGTAGAGTGGAGCAGTGTGTGTATAATAACTGTCTCTCTACAGTAGAGTGGAGCAGTGTGTGTATAATAACTGTCTCTACAGTAGAGTGGAGCAGTGTGTGTATAATAACTGTCTCTCTACAGTAGAGTGGAGCAGTGTGTGTATAATAACTGTCTCTCACAGTAGAGTGGAGCAGTGTGTGTATAATAACTGTCTCTACAGTAGAGTGGAGCAGTGTGTGTATAATAACTGTCTCTCTACAGTAGAGTGGAGCAGTGTGTGTATAATAACTGTCTCTACAGTAGAGTGGAGCAGTGTGTGTATAATAACTGTCTCTACAGTAGAGTGGAGCAGTGTGTGTATAATAACTGTCTCTCTACAGTAGAGTGGAGCAGTGTGTGTATAATAACTGTCTCTCTACAGTAGAGTGGAGCAGTGTGTGTATAATAACTGTCTCTCACAGTAGAGTGGAGCAGTGTGTGTATAATAACTGTCTCTACAGTAGAGTGGAGCAGTGTGTGTATAATAACTGTCTCTCTACAGTAGAGTGGAGCAGTGTGTGTATAATAACTGTCTCTCACAGTAGAGTGGAGCAGTGTGTGTATAATAACTGTCTCTCACAGTAGAGTGGAGCAGTGTGTGTATAATAACTGTCTCTCACAGTAGAGTGGAGCAGTGTGTGTATAATAACTGTCTCTCTACAGTAGAGTGGAGCAGTGTGTGTATAATAACTGTCTCTCTACAGTAGAGTGGAGCAGTGTGTGTATAATAACTGTCTCTACAGTAGAGTGGAGCAGTGTGTGTATAATAACTGTCTCTCTACAGTAGAGTGGAGCAGTGTGTGTATAATAACTGTCTCTCTACAGTAGAGTGGAGCAGTGTGTGTATAATAACTGTCTCTCTACAGTAGAGTGGAGCAGTGTGTGTATAATAACTGTCTCTACAGTAGAGTGGAGCAGTGTGTGTATAATAACTGTCTCTCTACAGTAGAGTGGAGCAGTGTGTGTATAATAACTGTCTCTACAGTAGAGTGGAGCAGTGTGTGTATAATAACTGTCTCTCTACAGTAGAGTGGAGCAGTGTGTGTATAATAACTGTCTCTACAGTAGAGTGGAGCAGTGTGTGTATAATAACTGTCTCTCACAGTAGAGTGGAGCAGTGTGTGTATAATAACTGTCTCTACAGTAGAGTGGAGCAGTGTGTGTATAATAACTGTCTCTCTACAGTAGAGTGGAGCAGTGTGTGTATAATAACTGTCTCTCTACAGTAGAGTGGAGCAGTGTGTGTATAATAACTGTCTCTACAGTAGAGTGGAGCAGTGTGTGTATAATAACTGTCTCTACAGTAGAGTGGAGCAGTGTGTGTATAATAACTGTCTCTCTACAGTAGAGTGGAGCAGTGTGTGTATAATAACTGTCTCTCTACAGTAGAGTGGAGCAGTGTGTGTATAATAACTGTCTCTCTACAGTAGAGTGGAGCAGTGTGTGTATAATAACTGTCTCTCTACAGTAGAGTGGAGCAGTGTGTGTATAATAACTGTCTCTACAGTAGAGTGGAGCAGTGTGTGTATAATAACTGTCTCTCTACAGTAGAGTGGAGCAGTGTGTGTATAATAACTGTCTCTCACAGTAGAGTGGAGCAGTGTGTGTATAATAACTGTCTCTCTACAGTAGAGTGGAGCAGTGTGTGTATAATAACTGTCTCTCACAGTAGAGTGGAGCAGTGTGTGTATAATAACTGTCTCTCTACAGTAGAGTGGAGCAGTGTGTGTATAATAACTGTCTCTCTACAGTAGAGTGGAGCAGTGTGTGTATAATAACTGTCTCTCTACAGTAGAGTGGAGCAGTGTGTGTATAATAACTGTCTCTCTACAGTAGAGTGGAGCAGTGTGTGTATAATAACTGTCTCTACAGTAGAGTGGAGCAGTGTGTGTATAATAACTGTCTCTACAGTAGAGTGGAGCAGTGTGTGTATAATAACTGTCTCTACAGTAGAGTGGAGCAGTGTGTGTATAATAACTGTCTCTCTACAGTAGAGTGGAGCAGTGTGTGTATAATAACTGTCTCTTACAGTAGAGTGGAGCAGTGTGTGTATAATAACTGTCTCTACAGTAGAGTGGAGCAGTGTGTGTATAATAACTGTCTCTCTACAGTAGAGTGGAGCAGTGTGTGTATAATAACTGTCTCTCTACAGTAGAGTGGAGCAGTGTGTGTATAATAACTGTCTCTCTACAGTAGAGTGGAGCAGTGTGTGTATAATAACTGTCTCTCTACAGTAGAGTGGAGCAGTGTGTGTATAATAACTGTCTCTCACAGTAGAGTGGAGCAGTGTGTGTATAATAACTGTCTCTACAGTAGAGTGGAGCAGTGTGTGTATAATAACTGTCTCTCTACAGTAGAGTGGAGCAGTGTGTGTATAATAACTGTCTCTACAGTAGAGTGGAGCAGTGTGTGTATAATAACTGTCTCTCTACAGTAGAGTGGAGCAGTGTGTGTATAATAACTGTCTCTCTACAGTAGAGTGGAGCAGTGTGTGTATAATAACTGTCTCTCTACAGTAGAGTGGAGCAGTGTGTGTATAATAACTGTCTCTACAGTAGAGTGGAGCAGTGTGTGTATAATAACTGTCTCTACAGTAGAGTGGAGCAGTGTGTGTATAATAACTGTCTCTCTACAGTAGAGTGGAGCAGTGTGTGTATAATAACTGTCTCTCTACAGTAGAGTGGAGCAGTGTGTGTATAATAACTGTCTCTACAGTAGAGTGGAGCAGTGTGTGTATAATAACTGTCTCTACAGTAGAGTGGAGCAGTGTGTGTATAATAACTGTCTCTCTACAGTAGAGTGGAGCAGTGTGTGTATAATAACTGTCTCTCTACAGTAGAGTGGAGCAGTGTGTGTATAATAACTGTCTCTACAGTAGAGTGGAGCAGTGTGTGTATAATAACTGTCTCTACAGTAGAGTGGAGCAGTGTGTGTATAATAACTGTCTCTCTACAGTAGAGTGGAGCAGTGTGTGTATAATAACTGTCTCTCTACAGTAGAGTGGAGCAGTGTGTGTATAATAACTGTCTCTCTACAGTAGAGTGGAGCAGTGTGTGTATAATAACTGTCTCTCTACAGTAGAGTGGAGCAGTGTGTGTATAATAACTGTCTCTCTACAGTAGAGTGGAGCAGTGTGTGTATAATAACTGTCTCTACAGTAGAGTGGAGCAGTGTGTGTATAATAACTGTCTCTCTACAGTAGAGTGGAGCAGTGTGTGTATAATAACTGTCTCTACAGTAGAGTGGAGCAGTGTGTGTATAATAACTGTCTCTACAGTAGAGTGGAGCAGTGTGTGTATAATAACTGTCTCTACAGTAGAGTGGAGCAGTGTGTGTATAATAACTGTCTCTACAGTAGAGTGGAGCAGTGTGTGTATAATAACTGTCTCTACAGTAGAGTGGAGCAGTGTGTGTATAATAACTGTCTCTCTACAGTAGAGTGGAGCAGTGTGTGTATAATAACTGTCTCTCTACAGTAGAGTGGAGCAGTGTGTGTATAATAACTGTCTCTCACAGTAGAGTGGAGCAGTGTGTGTATAATAACTGTCTCTACAGTAGAGTGGAGCAGTGTGTGTATAATAACTGTCTCTACAGTAGAGTGGAGCAGTGTGTGTATAATAACTGTCTCTCTACAGTAGAGTGGAGCAGTGTGTGTATAATAACTGTCTCTACAGTAGAGTGGAGCAGTGTGTGTATAATAACTGTCTCTCTACAGTAGAGTGGAGCAGTGTGTGTATAATAACTGTCTCTCACAGTAGAGTGGAGCAGTGTGTGTATAATAACTGTCTCTACAGTAGAGTGGAGCAGTGTGTGTATAATAACTGTCTCTCTACAGTAGAGTGGAGCAGTGTGTGTATAATAACTGTCTCTCTACAGTAGAGTGGAGCAGTGTGTGTATAATAACTGTCTCTCACAGTAGAGTGGAGCAGTGTGTGTATAATAACTGTCTCTCTACAGTAGAGTGGAGCAGTGTGTGTATAATAACTGTCTCTCACAGTAGAGTGGAGCAGTGTGTGTATAATAACTGTCTCTCTACAGTAGAGTGGAGCAGTGTGTGTATAATAACTGTCTCTACAGTAGAGTGGAGCAGTGTGTGTATAATAACTGTCTCTACAGTAGAGTGGAGCAGTGTGTGTATAATAACTGTCTCTCTACAGTAGAGTGGAGCAGTGTGTGTATAATAACTGTCTCTCACAGTAGAGTGGAGCAGTGTGTGTATAATAACTGTCTCTCACAGTAGAGTGGAGCAGTGTGTGTATAATAACTGTCTCTACAGTAGAGTGGAGCAGTGTGTGTATAATAACTGTCTCTCTACAGTAGAGTGGAGCAGTGTGTGTATAATAACTGTCTCTCCAGTAGAGTGGAGCAGTGTGTGTATAATAACTGTCTCTCTACAGTAGAGTGGAGCAGTGTGTGTATAATAACTGTCTCTCTACAGTAGAGTGGAGCAGTGTGTGTATAATAACTGTCTCTACAGTAGAGTGGAGCAGTGTGTGTATAATAACTGTCTCTCTACAGTAGAGTGGAGCAGTGTGTGTATAATAACTGTCTCTACAGTAGAGTGGAGCAGTGTGTGTATAATAACTGTCTCTACAGTAGAGTGGAGCAGTGTGTGTATAATAACTGTCTCTACAGTAGAGTGGAGCAGTGTGTGTATAATAACTGTCTCTCTACAGTAGAGTGGAGCAGTGTGTGTATAATAACTGTCTCTCTACAGTAGAGTGGAGCAGTGTGTGTATAATAACTGTCTCTCTACAGTAGAGTGGAGCAGTGTGTGTATAATAACTGTCTCTACAGTAGAGTGGAGCAGTGTGTGTATAATAACTGTCTCTCTACAGTAGAGTGGAGCAGTGTGTGTATAATAACTGTCTCTCTACAGTAGAGTGGAGCAGTGTGTGTATAATAACTGTCTCTCTACAGTAGAGTGGAGCAGTGTGTGTATAATAACTGTCTCTACAGTAGAGTGGAGCAGTGTGTGTATAATAACTGTCTCTCTACAGTAGAGTGGAGCAGTGTGTGTATAATAACTGTCTCTCTACAGTAGAGTGGAGCAGTGTGTGTATAATAACTGTCTCTCTACAGTAGAGTGGAGCAGTGTGTGTATAATAACTGTCTCTCTACAGTAGAGTGGAGCAGTGTGTGTATAATAACTGTCTCTACAGTAGAGTGGAGCAGTGTGTGTATAATAACTGTCTCTCACAGTAGAGTGGAGCAGTGTGTGTATAATAACTGTCTCTACAGTAGAGTGGAGCAGTGTGTGTATAATAACTGTCTCTACAGTAGAGTGGAGCAGTGTGTGTATAATAACTGTCTCTCTACAGTAGAGTGGAGCAGTGTGTGTATAATAACTGTCTCTCTACAGTAGAGTGGAGCAGTGTGTGTATAATAACTGTCTCTCTACAGTAGAGTGGAGCAGTGTGTGTATAATAACTGTCTCTACAGTAGAGTGGAGCAGTGTGTGTATAATAACTGTCTCTACAGTAGAGTGGAGCAGTGTGTGTATAATAACTGTCTCTACAGTAGAGTGGAGCAGTGTGTGTATAATAACTGTCTCTCTACAGTAGAGTGGAGCAGTGTGTGTATAATAACTGTCTCTCTACAGTAGAGTGGAGCAGTGTGTGTATAATAACTGTCTCTCTACAGTAGAGTGGAGCAGTGTGTGTATAATAACTGTCTCTCTACAGTAGAGTGGAGCAGTGTGTGTATAATAACTGTCTCTCTACAGTAGAGTGGAGCAGTGTGTGTATAATAACTGTCTCTCTACAGTAGAGTGGAGCAGTGTGTGTATAATAACTGTCTCTACAGTAGAGTGGAGCAGTGTGTGTATAATAACTGTCTCTACAGTAGAGTGGAGCAGTGTGTGTATAATAACTGTCTCTCTACAGTAGAGTGGAGCAGTGTGTGTATAATAACTGTCTCTCTACAGTAGAGTGGAGCAGTGTGTGTATAATAACTGTCTCTCTACAGTAGAGTGGAGCAGTGTGTGTATAATAACTGTCTCTCTACAGTAGAGTGGAGCAGTGTGTGTATAATAACTGTCTCTCTACAGTAGAGTGGAGCAGTGTGTGTATAATAACTGTCTCTCTACAGTAGAGTGGAGCAGTGTGTGTATAATAACTGTCTCTCTACAGTAGAGTGGAGCAGTGTGTGTATAATAACTGTCTCTCTACAGTAGAGTGGAGCAGTGTGTGTATAATAACTGTCTCTTACAGTAGAGTGGAGCAGTGTGTGTATAATAACTGTCTCTACAGTAGAGTGGAGCAGTGTGTGTATAATAACTGTCTCTCTACAGTAGAGTGGAGCAGTGTGTGTATAATAACTGTCTCTCTACAGTAGAGTGGAGCAGTGTGTGTATAATAACTGTCTCTCTACAGTAGAGTGGAGCAGTGTGTGTATAATAACTGTCTCTCTACAGTAGAGTGGAGCAGTGTGTGTATAATAACTGTCTCTCTACAGTAGAGTGGAGCAGTGTGTGTATAATAACTGTCTCTCTACAGTAGAGTGGAGCAGTGTGTGTATAATAACTGTCTCTCTACAGTAGAGTGGAGCAGTGTGTGTATAATAACTGTCTCTCTACAGTAGAGTGGAGCAGTGTGTGTATAATAACGGTCTCTCTACAGTAGAGTGGAGCAGTGTGTGTATAATAACTTTCTCTCTACAGTAGAGTGGAGCAGTGTGTATATAATAACTGTCTCTCTACAGTAGAGTGGAGCAGTGTGTGTATAATAACTGTCTCTCTACAGTAGAGTGGAGCAGTGTGTGTATAATAACTGTCTCTCTACAGTAGAGTGGAGCAGTGTGTGTATAATAACTGTCTCTACAGTAGAGTGGAGCAGTGTGTGTATAATAACTGTCTCTCTACAGTAGAGTGGAGCAGTGTGTGTATAATAACTGTCTCTCTACAGTAGAGTGGAGCAGTGTGTGTATAATAACTGTCTCTCTACAGTAGAGTGGAGCAGTGTGTGTATAATAACTGTCTCTACAGTAGAGTGGAGCAGTGTGTGTATAATAACTGTCTCTCTACAGTAGAGTGGAGCAGTGTGTGTATAATAACTGTCTCTCTACAGTAGAGTGGAGCAGTGTGTGTATAATAACTGTCTCTACAGTAGAGTGGAGCAGTGTGTATATAATAACTGTCTCTCTACAGTAGAGTGGAGCAGTGTGTGTATAATAACTGTCTCTCTACAGTAGAGTGGAGCAGTGTGTGTATAATAACTGTCTCTACAGTAGAGTGGAGCAGTGTGTGTATAATAACTGTCTCTCTACAGTAGAGTGGAGCAGTGTGTGTATAATAACTGTCTCTCTACAGTAGAGTGGAGCAGTGTGTGTATAATAACTGTCTCTACAGTAGAGTGGAGCAGTGTGTATATAATAACTGTCTCTCTACAGTAGAGTGGAGCAGTGTGTGTATAATAACTGTCTCTCTACAGTAGAGTGGAGCAGTGTTTCCACATGTGTGACAGAATGACCATCTACTTCTTCATCGCTGCTTCCTACGCCCCCTGGTATGTGTGATCAAAAACCTCACCAAATGTTGTCATAATATGTGCACGGACTCTACGGAACGGTTTTGGCTGGGAAGCATGCGAACGCCTTAATTAACTGCAACTCAACATGGCGGCTGGAACATGGGTGTGTGAAGATAAACCGGCGTATCAACACGAGGGTGTATGGAAATCAAACAGCTAAATTGGGCAGATTTGTTGCCACTCAAGACCGTTTTGTGTGGTGTAACTGTGAGAGCATTTTAGCTAAGCCTAACCCTTTCCCTAACCTTAACCTCATTCTCCTAACCTGCTACATTAATTATCCTAACCTGCTACGTAAATTCTCCTAACCTGCTACGTTAATTCTCCTAACCTGCTACGTTAATTCTCCTAACCTGCTGCGTTAGTTCTCCTAACCTGCTGCGTTAGTTCTCCTAACCTGCCACGTTAATTCTCCCAACCTGCTCGTTAGTTCTCCTAACCTGCCACGTTAATTCTCCTAAACTGCTACGTTAGTTCTCCTAACCTGCTACGTTAATTCTCCTAACCTGCTGCGTTAGTTCTCCTAACCTGCTGCGTTAGTTCTTCTAACCTGCTACGTTAATTCTCCTAACCTGCTGCGTTAGTTCTCCTAACCTGCTGCGTTAGTTCTCCTAGCCTGCTACGTTAATTCTCCTAACCTGCTGCGTTAGTTCTCCTAACCTGCTACGTTAATTCTCCTAACCTGCTACGTTAGTTCTCCTAACCTGCTACGTTAATTCTCCTAACCTGCTGCGTTAGTTCTCCTAACCTGCTACGTTAATTCTCCTAACCTGCTGCGTTAGTTCTCCTAACCTGCTGCGTTAGTTCTCCTAACCTGCTACGTTAATTCTCCTAACCTGCTACGTTAGTTCTCCTAACCTGCTACGTTAATTCTCCTAACCTGCTGCGTTAATTCTCCTAACCTACTGTGTTAATTATTCGAACCTGCCGTGTTAGTTCTCCTAACCTGCTGCGTTAGTTCTCCTAACCTGCTGCGTTAATTCTCCTAACCTGCTGCGTTAATTCTCCTAACCTGCTGCGTTAATTCTCCTAACCTGCCACGTTAATTCTCCTAACCTGCTACGTTAGTTCTCCCAACCTGCTACGTTAATTCTCCCTAACCTGCTACGTTAATTCTCCTAACCTGCTACGTTAGTTCTCCTAACCTGCTACGTTAATTCTCCCTAACCTGCTACGTTAATTCTCCTAACCTGCCACGTTAATTCTCCTAACCTGCTACGTTAGTTCTCCTAACCTGCTGCGTTAGTTCTCCTAACCTGCTACGTTAATTCTCCTAACCTGCTGCGTTAGTTCTCCCTAACCTGCTGCGTTAGTTCTCCTAACCTGCCGCGTTAGTTCTCCCTAACCTGCTACGTTAATTCTCCTAACCTGCCACGTTAGTTCTCCCAACCTGCTACGCTAATTCTCCTAACCTGCTACGTTAGTTCTCCTAACCTGCTACGTTAATTCTCCTAACCTGCTACGTTAATTCTCCCTAACCTGCCACGTTAGTTATCCCTAACCTGCTCACGTTAATTCTCCCTAACCTGCTACGTTAGTTCTCCTAACCTGCTGCGTTAGTTCTCCTAACCTGCTGCGTTAGTTCTCCCTAACCTGCTACGTTAATTCTCCTAACCTGCTACATTAGTTCTCCTAACCTGCTACGTTAATTCTCCTAACCTGCTACGTTAGTTCTCCTAACCTGCTACGTTAATTCTCCTAACCTGCTACGTTAATTCTCCTAACCTGCTACGTTAGTTCTCCTAACCTGCTACGTTAATTCTCCTAACCTGCTACGTTAATTCTCCTAACCTGCTACGTTAATTCTCCTAACCTGCTACGTTAGTTCTCCTAACCTGCTACGTTAATTCTCCTAACCTGCTGCGTTAGTTCTCCTAACCTGCTACGTTAATTCTCCTAACCTGCCGCGTTAGTTCTCCTAACCTGCTGCGTTAGTTCTCCTAACCTGCTGCGTTAGTTCTCCTAACCTGCTACGTTAATTCTCCTAACCTGCAACGTTAGTTCTCCTAACCTGCTACGTTAATTCTCCTAACCTGCTACGTTAGTTCTCCTAACCTGCTACGTTAATTCTCCTAACCTGCTACGTTAATTCTCCTAACCTGCTACGTTAGTTCTCCTAACCTGCTACGTTAATTCTCCTAACCTGCTACGTTAGTTC
>NC_059226.1:38379811-38382311 GCF_020615455.1 Coregonus clupeaformis | reverse complement strand
CTACGCCGCCAGGGACTCAAATCCTGCAGTGCCAGACGTGTCCCCCTGCTTAAGCCAGTACATGTCCAGGCCCGTCTGAAGTTTGCTAGAGTGCATTTGGATGATCCAGAAGAGGATTGGGAGAATGTCATATGGTCAGATGAAACCAAAATAGAACTTTTTGGTAAAAACTCAACTTGTCGTGTTTGGAGGACAAAGAATGCTGAGTTGCATCCAAAGAACACCATACCTACTGTGAATTATGGGGGTGGAAACATCATGCATTGGGGCTGTTTTTTCTGCAAAGGGACCAGGACGACTGATCCGTGTAAAGGAAAGAATGAATGGGGCCATGTATCGTGAGATTTTGAGTGAAAACCTCCTTCCATCAGCAAGGGCATTGAAGATGAAACGTGGCTGGGTCTTTCAGCATGACAATGATCCCAAACACACCACCTGGGCAACGAAGGAGTGGCTTCGTAAGAAGCATTTCAAGGTCCTGGAGTGGCCTAGCCAGTCTCCAGATCTCAACCCCATAGAAAATCTTTGGAGGGAGTTGAAAGTCCGTGTTGCCCAGCGACAACCCCAAAACATCACTGCTCTAGAGGAGATCTGCATGGAGGAATGGGCCAAAATACCAGCAACAGTGTGTGAAAACCTTGTGAAGACTTACAGAAAACATTTGACCTGTGTCATTGCCAACAAAGGGTATATAACAAAGTATTGAGAAACTTTTGTTATTGACCAAATACTTATTTTCCACCATAATAATGCAAATAAATTCATAAAAAATCCTACAATGTGATTTTCTGGATTTTTTTTTCTCAATTTGTCTGTCATAGTTGACGTGTACCTACGATGAAAATTACAGGCCTCTCTCATCTTTTTTAAGTGGGAGAACTTGCACAATTGGTGTCTGACTAAATACTTTTTTCCCCACTGTACACACACACACACACACATCACTATCCCTAAGTTAATAATATCAGGTGATGATGTCACTCCCTGCAGGTATAAACTGGTGGAGTTACTAGGATACGTTGCCATGGGGGCGGTGCCTGCGCTGGTCATGCTGTCCATGGTAACACACACACACGATCGATCGTCCAGAAACATTTACATAAAGTCAATGTTCAAGCTTTCAAAGGAGTTTAGCCCCTAAACCCTGATCGTGTGAAAGGAGTTTAGCCCCTAAACCCTGATCGCGTGAAAGGAGTTTAGCCCCTAAACCCTGATCGCGTGAAAGGAGTTTAGCCCCTAAACCCTGATCGCGTGAAAGGAGTTTAGCCCCTAAACCCTGATCGCGTGAAAGGAGTTTAGCCCCTAACCCTGATCGCGTGAAAGGAGTTTAGCCCCTAAACCCTGATCGCGTGAAAGGAGTTTAGCCCCTAAACCCTGATCGCGTGAAAGGAGTTTAGCCCCTAAACCCTGATCGCGTGAAAGGAGTTTGGCCCCCCTCCTAAACCCTGATCGTGTGTGTGTTTTTGTTGCAGGCGGACAGGGCAGGTTTGTGTGAGCTGGCGGTGGGCGGGGTTTTCTACGTAGTGGGTGTGGCCTTCTTTAAGAGTGATGGAGTCGTCCCATTCGCTCACGCCATCTGGCACCTGTTCGTTGCCATGGGAGCAGCTACACACTACTACGCTATCTGGAGACACCTGTACACACCTGGACCCTGAGACACCCACACATCCCTAACGTGGTGCTGGCCTGTTGACATGGTGACATCACCACTACCAACTGTGATAATTATTATCATCATTAGTTGCAGCAGTACCACAGTTACTAACATGCTGGAAACAGGCTTTGATTAAATAATGCCTGGACTGTAAACGTTACACACCAGAAGGATCTCTGTCCAATTAGAGACAGGAATCAATGAACTACCAGAAAGATCTCTCTCTGTCCAATTAGGGACAGGAATCACTGAACTACCAGAATGATCTCTCTCTGTCCAATTAGAGACAAGAATCAATGAACTACCAGAATGATCTCTGTCGAATTAGAAACAGGAATCAATGAACTACCAGAATGATCTCTGTCGAATTAGAAACAGGAATCAATGAACTACCAGAATGATCTCTGTCGAATTAGAAACAGGAATCAATGAACTACCAGAACGATCTCTGTTCAATTAGAGACAGGAATCAATTAACTACCAGAAGGATCTCTCTCTGTCCAATTAGAGAGAGGAATCAATTAACTACCAGAAGGATCTCTCTCTGTCCAATTAGAGAGAGGAATCAATTAACTACCAGAAGGAAGACCTGACCCTCATAACCCTGACCTGCACAACAGTCAACCCTTTATACTGACACCTTTAAGGAGTAATACTGTGGTGCCTTTATACTGACACCTTTAAGGAGTAATACTGTGGTATCTTTATACTGACACCTTTAAGGAGTAATACTGTGGTATCTTTATACTGACACCTTTAAGGAGTAATACTGTGGTATCTTTATACTGACACCTTTAAGGAGTAATACTGTGGTATCTTTATACTGACACCTTTAAGGAGTAATAC
>NC_059226.1:38312311-38374811 GCF_020615455.1 Coregonus clupeaformis | reverse complement strand
CACACAGTTAACATTACACACCCACACCTAGCACCCACACACAGTTAACAAGATATTTACACCCACACCCTAACACCCACACACAGTTAACAAGATACACACCCACACCTAGCACCCACACACAGTTAACATGATAAAACACACCCACACCTAGCACCCACACACAGTTAACATGATCAACACACCCACACCTAGCACCCACACACAGTTAACATGATAAACACACCCACACCTAGCACCCACACACAGTTAACATGATAAAAACACCCACACCTAGCACCCACACACAGTTAACAAGATCAACACACCCACACCTAGCACCCACACACAGTTAACAAGATATTTACACCCACACCTAGCACCCACACACAGTTAACATGATAAAAACACACCCACACCTAGCACCCACACATAGTTAACATGATCAACACACCCACACCTAGCACCCACACACAGTTAACATGATAAACACACCCACACCTAGCACCCACACACAGTTAACAAGATATTTACACCCACACCTAGCACCCACACACAGTTAACAAGATCAACACACCCACACCTAGCACTCACACACAGTTAACATGATCAACACACCCACACCTAGCACCCACACACAGTTAACATGATAAACACACCCACACCTAGCACCCACACACAGTTAACAAGATATTTACACCCACACCTAGCACCCACACACAGTTAACAAGATAAACACACTGTCACCATGTGTCTGTAAAGGTTTCTCTCTCACTGTGTGTGTGTTTGTGTATAGTATAGTATGAATAGTATAGTATAGTGTGTATATATAGTATAGTGTGTTATATAGTATAGTGTGTATAGTATAGTGTGTATAGTATAGTGTATATAGTATAGTGTGTATAGTATAGTGTGTATTAGTATAGTGTATATATTATAGTGTATATAGTATAGTATAGTGTGTATATATAGTATAGTGTGTATAGTATAGTGTATATAGTATAGTGTGTATAGTATAGTGTGTATAGTATAGTGTATATAGTTTTAGTGTGTATAGTATAGTGTTGTATAGTATAGTGTATATAGTATAGTGTATATAGTATAGTGTGTATAGTATAGTGTATATAGTATAGTGTGTATAGTATAGTGTATATAGTAGAGTATAGTGTGTATATATAGTATAGTGTGTATAGTGTGTATAGTATAGTGTATATAGTATAGTGTGTATAGTATAGTGTGTATAGTATAGTGTGTGATATAGTATAGTGTATATAGTATAGTATAGTGTGTATAGTATAGTGTGTATATATAGTATAGTGTGTATAGTGTATATAGTATAGTGTGTATAGTATAGTGTGTATATTGTATATAGTATAGTGTGTATAGTATAGTGTGTATAGTATAGTGTATATAGTATAGTGTGTATAGTATAGTATAGTGTGTATAGTATAGTGTGTATAGTATAGTATAGTGTATATAGTATAGTGTGTATAGTATAGTATATATAGTATAGTATAGTGTGTATAGTATATTGTGCATAGTATAGTGTGTATAGTATAGTGTATATAGTATAGTGTGTATAGTATAGTGTATATAGTATAGTATAGTGTGTATAGTGTAGTGTGTATAGTATAGTGTGTATAGTGTATATAGTATAGTATAGTGTATATAGTATAGTGTGTATAGTATAGTATATATAGTATAGTATAGTGTGTATAGTATAGTGTATATAGTATAGTGTGTATATATAGTATAGTGTATATATAGTATAGTATGTATAGTATAGTGTGTATAGTATAGTGTATATAGTATAGTATAGTGTGTATATATAGTATAGTGTGTGTATAGTATAGTGTGTATAGTATAGTGTATATAGTATAGTATAGTGTGTATAGTATAGTGTGTATAGTATAGTGTATATAGTATAGTGTGTATAGTATAGTGTGTATAGTATATTGTATATAGTATAGTGTATATAGTATAGTATATATAGTATAGTGTATATAGTATAGTGTATATAGTATAGTGTATATAGTATAGTGTGTATAGTATAGTGTGTATATATAGTATAGTGTGTATAGTATAGTGTGTATATATAGTATAGTGTATATAGTATAGTGTGTATAGTATAGTGTGTATAGTATAGTGTATATAGTATAGTGTATATAGTATAGTGTGTATATTATAGTGTGTATAGTATAGTGTATATAGTATAGTGTATATAGTTTAGTGTATATAGTTTAGTGTATATAGTATAGTATAGTGTGTATATATAGTATAGTGTGTATAGTATAGTGTATATAGTATAGTGTGTATAGTATAGTGTGTATAGTATAGTGTGTATAGTATAGTGTGTATAGTATAGTGTGTATATATAGTATAGTGTGTATAGTATAGTGTATATAGTATAGTGTGTATATATAGTATAGTGTATATAGTATAGTGTGTATAGTATAGTGTATATAGTATAGTGTGTATAGTATAGTGTATATAGTATAGTATAGTGTGTATAGTATAGTGTGTATAGTATAGTGTATATATATAGTATAGTGTGTATAGTATAGTGTGTATAGTATAGTGTGTATTATAGTGTGTATAGTATAGTGTATATAGTATAGTGTGTATAGTATAGTGTGTATATATAGTATAGTGTGTATAGTATAGTGTGTATATATAGTATAGTGTATATAGTATAGTGTGTATAGTATAGTGTGTATATATAGTATAGTGTGTATAGTATAGTGTGTATAGTATAGTGTGTATAGTATAGTGTGTATTATAGTGTGTATAGTATAGTGTATATAGTATAGTGTGTATAGTATAGTGTGTATAGTATAGTGTGTATATATAGTATAGTGTGTATAGTATAGTGTGTATATATAGTATAGGGTATATAGTATAGTGTATATAGTATAGTGTGTATAGTATAGTGTGTATAGTATAGTGTGTATAGTATAGTGTATATAGTATAGTGTGTATATATAGTATAGTGTATATAGTATAGTGTATATAGTATAGTGTGTATTGTATAGTGTGTATAGTATAGTGTGTATAGTATAGTATAGTGTGTATATATAGTATAGTGTATATAGTATAGTGTGTATAGTATAGTGTGTATAGTATAGTGTGTATATATAGTATAGTGTGTATAGTATAGTGTGTATAGTATAGTGTGTATATGTATAGTGTATATAGTTTAGTGTATATAGTATAGTGTATATAGTATAGTATAGTGTGTATATATAGTATAGTGTATATAGTATAGTGTGTATTGTATAGTGTGTATAGTATAGTGTGTATAGTATAGTGTGTATAGTATAGTGTGTATAGTATATTGTGTATAGTATAGTGTGTATAGTATAGTGTGTATAGTGTGTATAGTATAGTGTGTATAGTATAGTGTGTATTGTAGTGTGTATAGTATAGTGTGTATAGTATAGTGTGTATATATAGTATAGTGTGTATATTGTATAGTGTGTATAGTATAGTGTGTATAGTGTGTATAGTATAGTGTGTATAGTATAGTGTGTATTGTAGTGTGTATAGTATAGTGTGTATAGTATAGTGTGTATAGTATATTGTGTGTGTATAGTATAGTGTGTATAGTATAGTGTGTATAGTATAGTGTGTATAGTATAGTATAGTGTGTATTGTAGTGTGTATAGTATATTGTGTGTGTGTTCTCACCACATGTGTGTACAGGTCTTCTTTGCTGTGGATGTTAGTGGTGGTTCCAGCAAACTCCAGCAGCTCCCGTGATTGGTCCACAACCAGAGAGGGGTGGAGCTTACACAGCTTCAACAAGTGGTGGCTAAAAACTCTAGAGAGACAAAAAGAGAGAGAGAGAGAGAGAGAGAGAGAGAGAGAGAGAGAGAGAGAGAGAGAGAGAGAGAGAGAGAGAGAGAGAGAGAGAGAGAGAGAGAGAGAGAGAGAGAGAGAGACAGAGAGACAGAGAGACAGAGAGAGAGAGAGAGAGAGAGAGAGAGAGAGAGAGAGAGAGAGAGAGAGAGACAGAGAGAGACAGAGAGAGACAGAGACAGAGAGAGAGAGAGAGAGAGAGAGAGAGAGAGAGAGAGAGAGAGAGAGAGAGAGAGAGAGAGAGAGAGAGAGAGAGAGAGAGAGAGACAGACAGACAGAGACAGAGAGAGACAGACAGAGACAGACAGAGACAGAGAGAGACAGACAGAGACAGAGAGAGACAGACAGAGACAGAGAGAGACAGAGAGAGACAGACAGAGACAGAGAGAGACAGAGACAGAGAGAGACAGAGACAGAGAGAGACAGACAGAGAGAGACAGAGAGAGACAGAGTTAGTTCATGAGCAGATGAGCTCCTGAATTCTTCAGCATGTTTTTAAATAGATTTAGGGTTGTATAAACTTTGATTTTTTTACAAGGACATATCCAGGGTACTACCCACCACATAACATTCACTCCAACTCAAAACCTACAAACCTGATTTTGGACAAAATTACCATGAAGGATTCTGGAAGGATTTTTATTACCAAGACTATCCAGCAAACTTTCTGACAAACCAGCAACCAGCAAAAGAAGCATAACAGAAAATATCATCCAACCTGGAACTGAGTAATATTCAGTCTGAAGCTACTCCGACAGCCTAGAAGGAAAATAACATTACAATAATCTCTAGATATTTAACTTTATAAAAGACTGAATGCTAAAGTTAAAAGGCTACCTCGCTTCGCTTGGAAAGAACATTGCCACATGCGCCCGAATACAACAGTGAAATAAGTAAAAAATAAAATAACAGTAGGGAGGCTATATACAGGTGGTACCGGTACAGAGTCAACGTGCGGGGGCACAGATTAGTCCTGCCTGGGCCCTGACAGTAAATCTCAGTAATTCAAAAATAATGGTGTTCCAAAAAAGGTCCAGTTGCCAGGACCACAAATACAAATTCCATCTACAGTCATGGTCAAAAGTTTTGAGAATGACACAAATACTAATTTTCACAAAGTCTGCTGCCTCAATTTTTATGATGGCAATTTGCATACACTCCAGAATGTTATGAAGAGTGATCAGATGAATTGCAATTAATTGCAAAGTCCATCTTTGCCATGAAAATGAACTTAATTCCCAAAAAACATTTCCACTGCATTTCAGCCCTGCCACAAAAGGACCAGCTGACATCATGTCAGTGAGAGTCTTGATGAGGACAAGGCTGGAGATCACTCTGTCATGCTGATTGAGTTAGAATAACAGACTGGAAGCTTTAAAAGGAGGGTGGTGCTTGAAATCATTGTTCTTCCTCTGTTAACCATGGTTACCTGCAAGGAAACATGTGCCGTCATCATTGCTTTGCACAAAAAGGGCTTCACAGGCAAGGATATTGCTGCTAGTAAGATTGCACCTTAATCAACCATTTATCGGATCATCAAGAACTTCAAGGAGAGAGGTTCAATTGTTGTGAAAAAGGCTTCAGGCGCCCAAGAAAGTCCAGCAAGTGCCAGGACCGTCTCCTAAAGTTGATTCAGCTGCGGGATCGGGGCACCACCAGTGCAGAGCTTGCTCAGGAATGGCAGCAGGCAGGTGTGAATGCATCTGCACGCACAGTGAGGCGAAGACTTTTGGAGGATGGCCTGGTGTCAAGAAGGGCAGCGAGGAAGCCACTTCTCTCCAGGAAAAACATCAGGGACAGACTGATATTCTGCAAAAAGGTACAGGGATTGGACTGCTGAGGACTGGGGTAAAGTCATTTTCTCTGATGAATCCCCTTTCAGATTGTTTGGGGCATCCGGAAAAAAGCTTGTCCGGAGAAGACAAGGTGGCGCTACCATCAGTCCTGTGTCATGCCAACAGTAAAGCATCCTGAGACCATTCATGTGTGGGGTTGCTTCTCAGCCAAGGGAATGGCTCACACACAATTTTGCCTAAGAACACAGCCCTGAATAAAGAATGGTACCAACACATCCTCCGAGAGCAACTTCTCCCAACCATCCAAGAACAGTTTGGTGACGACCAATGCCTTTTCCAGCATGATGGAGCACCTTGCCATAAGGCAAAAGTGATAACTAAGTAGCTCGGGGAACAAAACATCGCAATTTTGGGTCCATGGCCAGGAAACTCCCCAGACCTTAATCACATTGAGAACTTGTGGTCAATCCTCAAGAGGTGGGTGGACAAACAAAAACCCACAAATTCTGACAAACTCCAAGCATTGATTATGCAAGAATGGGCTGCCATCAGTCAGGATGTGGCCCAGAAGTTAATTGACAGCATGCCAGGGCGGATTGCAGAGGTCTTGAAAAAGAAGGGTCAACACTGCAAATATTGACTCTTTGCATAAACTTAATGTAATTGTCAATAAAAGCCTTTGACACTTATGGAATGCTTATAATTATACTTCAGTATACCATAGTAACATCTGACAAAATATCTAAAAACACTGAAGCAGCAAACTTTGTGAAGACCAATACTTGTGTTATTCTCAAAGCTTTTGACCACGACTGTAGACACCCGTTGCCTAGATCACACAAAAACGATACCTACCTCGGACTAAACATCAGCACCACAGGTAACTTCCACAAAGCTGTGAACGATCTGAGAGACAAGGCAAGAAGGGCCTTCTACGCCACCATTAAAAGGAACATAAAATTTGACATACCAATTAGGATCTGGCTAAAAATACTTGAATCAGTTATAGAACCCATTGCCCTTTATGGTTGTGAGGTCTGGGGTCCGCTCACCAACCAAGAATTCACAAAATGGGACAAACACCAAATTGAGACTCTGCATGCAGAATTCTGCAAAAATATCCTCAGTGTACAACGTAAAACACCAAATAATGCATGCAGAGAAGAATTAGGCCGATACCGCTAATTATCAAAATACAGAACAAAGACATTCAATTCTATAACCACTTAAAAGGAAGTGATTCCCAAACCTTCCATAACAAAGCCATCACCTACAGAGAGATGAACCTGGAGAAGAGTCCCCTAAGCAAGCTGGTCCTGGGGCTCTGTTCACAAACACAAACAGACCCACAGAGCCCCAGGACAGCAACACAATTAGACCCAACCAAATCATGAGAAAACAAAGATAATTACTTGACATATTGGAAAGAATTAACAAAAAAACAGAGCAAACTAGAATGCTATTTGGCCCCTAAACAGAGAGTACACAGTGGCAGAATACCTGGACCACTGTGACTGACCCAAACTTAAGGAAAGCTTTGACTATGTACAGACTCAGTGAGCATAGCCTTGCTATTGAGAAAGGCCGCCGTAGGCAGATCTGGCTCTCAAGAGAAGACAGGCTATGTGCACACTGCCCACAAAATGAGGTGGAAACTGAGCTGCACTTCCTAACCTCCTGCCAAATGTATGACCATATTAGAGACACATATTTCCCTCAGATTACAGCGAACCCACAAAGAATTCGAAAACAAACCCAATTTTGATAAACTCCCTTATCTACTGGGTGAAAAACCACAGTGTGCCATCACAGCAGCAAGACGTGTGACCTGTTGCCACAAGAAAAGGGCAACCAGTGAAGAACAAACACCATTGTAAATACAACCCATATTTATGTTGATTTATTTTCCTTTTGTACTTGTAATGATGTGCAAATAGTTACACACTGTATAGAGACATAATGACATTTGAAATGTCTTTTGTGAGTGTAATATTTACTGTTCAGTTTTTACTTTAGTTTAGATCTATTTCACTTGCTTTGGCAACGTTAACATATGTTTCCCATGACAATAATACAATTATTTTGAATAATAAACATTGCCTTTCACGCTGCGCCTTGGTCTGACCCGTCCTTCAACGTCCGTGACAGTATCTCTGCAGTGTATCTGTGTGTACTGACCGGTGTATCTGTGTGTACTGACCGGTGTATCTGTGTAATGACCGGTGTATCTGTGTACTGACCGGTGTATCTGTGTAATGACCGGTGTATCTGTGTACTGACCAGTGTATCTGTGTAATGACCGGTGTATCTGTGTACTGACCGGTGTATCTGTGTACTGACCGGTGTATCTGTGTACTGACCGGTGTATCTGTGTACTGACCGGTGTATCTGTGTACTGACCGGTGTATCTGTGTACTGACCGGTGTATCTGTGTAATGACCGGTGTATCTGTGTACTGACCGGTGTATCTGTGTACTGACCGGTGTATCTGTGTACTGACCAGTGTATCTCGTGTAATGACCGGTGTATCTGTGTACTGACCGGTGTATCTGTGTAATGACCGGTGTATCTGTGTACTGACCAGTGTATCTGTGTACTGACCGGTGTATCTGTGTACTGACCGGTGTATCTGTGTAATGACCGGTGTATCTGTGTACTGACCGGTGTATCTGTGTACTGACCGTGTATCTGTGTACTGACCGGTGTATCTGTGTACTGACCGGTGTATCTGTGTACTGACCGTGTATCTGTGTACTGACCGTTCGCCGGTGTATCTGTGTACTGACCGGTGTATCTGTGTACTGACCGGTGTATCTGTGTACTGACCGGTATATCTGTGTACTGACCGTGTATCTGTGTACTGACCGGGTGTATCTGTGTACTGACCGGTGTATCTGTGTACTGACCGGGTGTATCTGTGTACGACCGGTGTATCTGTGTACTGACCGGTGTATCTGTGTACTGACCGGTGTATCTGTGTACCGACCGGTGTATCTGTGTACTGGACCGTGTATCTGGTACTGACCGGTTATCGTGTACTGACCGTGTATCTGTGTACTGACCGGTGTATCTGTGTACTGACCGGTGTATCTGTGTACTGACCGGTGTATCTGTGTACTGACCGGTGTATCTGTTACTGACCGGTGTATCTGTGTACTGACCGGTGTATCTGTGTACTGACCGTGTATCTGTGTACTGACCAGTGTATCTGTGTACTGACCGGTGTATCTGTGTACTGACCGGTGTATCTGTGTACTGACCGGTGTATCTGTGTGTACTGACCGGTGTATCTGTGTACTGACCAGTGTATCTGTGTACTGACCGGTGTATCTGTGTACTGACCGGTGTATCTGTGTGTACTGACCGGTGTATCTGTGTACTGACCGGTGTATCTCTGCAGTGTATCTGTGTACTGACCGGTGTATCTGTGTACTGACCGGTGTATCTGTGTACTGACCGGTGTATCTGTGTACTGACCGGTGTATCTCTGCAGTGTATCTGTGTGTACTGACCGGTGTATCTGTGTAATGACCGGTGTATCTGTGTACTGACCCGGTGTATCTGTGTACTGGACCGTGTGTATCTGTGTACTGACCGGTGTATCTGTGTACTGACCGTGTATCTGTGTACTGACCGGTGTATCTGTGTACTGGACCAGTGTATCTGTGTACTGACCGGTGTATCTGTGTACTGACCGGTGTATCTGTGTACTGACCGTGTATCTGTACGACCGTGTATCTGTGTTACTGACCGGTGTATCTGTGTACTGACCAGTGTATCTGTGTACTGACCGGTGTATCTGTGTACTGACCGGTGTATCTGTGTGTACTGACCGGTGTATCTGTGTACTGACCGGTGTATCTCTGCAGTGTATCTGTGTACTGACCGGTGTATCTGTGTACTGACCGGTGTATCTGTGTACTGACCGGTGTATCTGTGTACTGACCGGTGTATCTCTGCAGTGTATCTGTGTACTGACCGGTGTTTCTGTGTACTGACCGGTGTTTCTGTGTACTGACCGGTGTATCTGTGTACTGACCGGTGTATCTGTGTACTGACCGGTGTATCTGTGTACTGACCGGTGTTTCTGTGTACTGACCGGTGTATCTGTGTACTGACCGGTGTATCTGTGTACTGACCGGTGTATCTGTGTACTGACCGGTGTATCTCTGCAGTGTATCTGGGGATGTTGAGCAGCAGACTGCTTCTCTCCAGCAGCACTAACACCAGCTGGGCCAGCAACCTCTCATCAGATACCTACACACACACACACACACCACACACACCACACACACACACACACACACACACACACACACACACACACACACACACACACACACACGCACAGACACACACACCTAAGCTGTACTTATATACACAAAATACATGTTTTATGTCTGACTTATTCTGGTTGTAGCCTGTGTGTGTGTGTGTGTGTGTGTGTGTGTGTGTGTGTGTGTGTTACCGTGGTAACTGTGTTGAAGTAGACATGCAGCAGCACTGGAACACTTTGAGCTGATTGGATTACTCTGGACCAATCAGCTGCCTCCATCAGCAGGTCATGGAGCACGCTCAGTCTGTCCATGGTATCACCTGGGGAGAAATAGAGTAATGTTACAGTAGTGGTATTATAGTATTACAGTAGTGGTATTATAGTATTACAGTAGTGGTATTATAGTAGTGGTATTATAGTATTACAGTAGTGGTATTACAGTAGTGGTATTATAGTATTACAGTAGTGGTATTATAGTAGTGGTATTATAGTATTACAGTAGTGGTATTATAGTAGTGGTATTATAGTATTACAGTAGTGGTATTCAGTATAGGTGTATTATAGTATTACAGTAGTGGTATTATAGTATACAGTAGTGGTATTATAGTAGCTTATTACGAGTGGTATTATAGTAGTGGTATTATAGTATTACAGTAGTGGTATTATAGTAGTGGTATTATAGTATTACAGCAGTGGTATTATAGTAGTGGTATTATAGTATATAGCAGTGGTGGTATTATAGTAGTGGTATTATAGTATACAGTAGTGGTATTATAGTAGTGGTATTATAGTATTACAGTAGTGGTATTATAGTAGTTGGTATTATAGTATTACAGTAGTGGTATTACAGTATTACAGTAGTGGTATTATAGTAGTAGTATTATAGTACTACAGTAGTGGTAGTATGACAGTAGTGGTATTATAGTATTACAGTAGTGGTAGTATGACAGTAGTGGTAGTATGACAGTAGTGGTATTATAGTATTACAGTAGTGGTATTATAGTAGTGGTATTATAGTATTACAGTAGTGGTATTATAGTAGTGGTATTATAGTATTACAGTAGTGGCATTATAGTAAGCAGTGGTATTGATAGTATTACAGTAGTGGTATTATAGTAGTACAGTAGTGGTATTATAGTATTACAGTAGTGGTATTATAGTAGTGGTATTATAGTATTACAGTAGTGGTATTATAGTAGTGGTATTATAGTATTACAGTAGTGGTATTATAGTAGTGGTATTATAGTATTACAGTAGTGGTATTATAGTAGTGGTATTATAGCATTACAGCAGTGGTATTATAGTAGTGGTATTATAGTATTACAGTAGTGGTATTATAGTAGTGGTATTATAGTATTACAGCAGTGGTATTATAGTAGTGGTATTATAGTACTACAGTAGTGGTATTATGACAGTAGTGGTATTATGACAGTAGTGGTATTATGACAGTAGTGGTATTATAGTACTACAGTAGTGGTATTATGACAGTAGTGGTATTATGGTATGACAGTAGTGGTATTATGACAGTAGTGGTATTATAGTACTACAGTAGTGGTATTATAGTAAGTGGATTATAGTAGTGGTATAATAGAAGTAGTCTCCATGGTATCGCCTGGGGAGAACATCAGTAGTATTATTAGTAGTGGTAATAGTAAAGTAATATTATAGTAGTACTACAGTAGTATTACCAGACCCTGCCTCCCCCTCTCAACAGGAACAGGAAGAGGCCTCTTGGGCGAGGCTTCGGAAAGCTTCCAGCGATGACAGACCACGCCCCCTGGCTCAGACACAGGGAAGCATGCAGACCTGACACACACCCAGATCAGTGTTACAGTTGTAGACTGCAGTTGTCCACCGTTTCCCTGAAATGCTTCCAGGAACATTTTTTAATTTTTTTATTTTTATTTCACCTTTATTTAACCAGGTAAACCAGTTGAGAACAAGTTCTCATTTACAACTCGCGACCTGGCCAAGATAAAGCAAAGCAAAAGCGATAAAAACAACAACACAGAGTTACATATGGGGTAAAAACAAAACAAAAATCAAAAATACAACAGAAATACAATTAATATACAGTGTGCAAATTTAGCAAGTTATGGAGGTAAGGCAATAAAATAGGCTATAGTGCAAAAATAATTACAATTTAGTATTAACACTGGAATGATGTGCAAGAGATGATATGCAAATAGAGATACTGGGGTACAGATGAGCAAAATAAATAACAATATAGGGATGAGGTAGTTGGGTGGGCTAATTTCAGATGAGCTGTGTACAGGTGCAGTGATCGGTAAGGTGCTCTGACAACTGATGCTTTAAAGTTAGTGAGGAGATAAGAGTCTCCAGCTTCAGAGATTTTTGCAATTGTTCCAGTCATTGGCAGCAGAGAACTGGAAGGAATTGCGCCAAAGGAGGTGTTGGCTTTGGGGATGACCAGTGAGATATACCCGCTGGAGCGCAGACTACGGGTGGGTGTTGCTATGACCAATGAGCTAAGATAAGGCGGGATTTGCCTAGCAGTGATTTCATAGATGGCCTGGAGCCAGTGGGTTTGGCGCGAATATGTAGTGAGGACCAGCCAACAAGAGCGTACAGGTCACAGTGGTGGGTATTATATGGGGCTTTGGAGACAAAACGGATGGCACTGTGATAGACAACATCCAGTTTGCTGAGTAGAGTGTTGGAGGCTATTTTGTAAATGACATCGCCGAAGTCAAGGATCGGTAGGATAGTCAGTTTTACGAGGGCATGTTTGGCAGCATGAGTGAAGGAGGCTTTGTTGCGAAATAGGAAACCCGATTCTAGATTTAACTTTGGATTGGAGATTCTTAATGTGAGTCTGGAAGGAGAGTTTACAGTCTAACCAGACACCTAGATATTTGTAGTTGTCCACGTACTTAGGTCAGACCCGTCTAGAGTAGTGATTCTAGTCGGGTGGGCGGGTGCAAGCAGCGTCGGTTGAAGAGCATGCATTTAGTTTTACTAGTGTTTAAGAGCAGTTGGAGGCTACTGAAGGAGTGTTGTATGGAATTGAAGCTCGTTTGAGGATTTGTTAACACAGTGTCCAATGAAGGGCCAGATGTATACAAAATGGTGTCGTCTGCGTAGAGGTGGATCTGAGAGTCACCAGCAGCAAGAGCGACATCATTGATATACACAGAGAAAAGAGTTGGCCCAAGAATTGAACCCTGTGGCACCCCATAGAGACTGCCATAGGTCCAGACAACAGGCCCTCCGATTTGACACATTGAACTCTATCTGAGAAGTAGTTGGTGAACCAGGCGAGGCAGTCATTTGAGAAACCAAGGCTATTTAGTCTGCCAATAAGAATGCGGTGGTTGACAGAGTCGAAAGCCTTGGCCAGGTCAATGAAAACGGCTGCACAGTACTGTCTATTATCGATCGCGTTATAATATCATTTAGGACCTTGAGCGTGGCTGAAGTGCACCCCGACCAGCTCGGAAACCGGATTGCATAAGCGGAGAAGGTACGGTGGGATTCGAAATGGTTGGTGATCTGTTTGTTGACTTGGCTTTCAAAAACTTTTGAAAGGCAGGGCAGGATGGATATGGGTCTGTAACAGTTTGATCTAGAGTGTCACCCCCTTTGAAGAGGGGGATGACCGCGGCAGCTTTCCAATCTCTGGGGATCTCAGACGTTACGAAAGAGAGGTTGAACAGGCTAGTAATAGGGGTTGCGACAATTTCAAGGGCTAGTTTTAGAAAGAAAGGGTCCAGATTGTCTAGTCCAGATGATTTGTAGGGGTCCAGATTTTGCAGCTCTTTAGAACATCAGCTGTCAGGATTTGTGTGAAGGAGAAGCGGGGGGAATGGGCAAGTTGCAGCAGAGGGTGCAGAGCTGGTGGCCGGGGTAGTGGTAGCCAGGTGGAAAGCATGGCCAGCCGTAGCTGAAATTCCGATTATTGTAGATTTATCGGTGGTGATAGTGTTTCCTAGCCTCAGTGCAGTGGGCAGCTGGGAGGAAGTGCTCTTATTTTCCATGGACTTTACAGTGTCCCAAAACTTTTGGAGTTAGTGCTACAGGATGCAAATTTCTGTTTGAAAAAGTTAGCCTTTGCTTTCCTAACTGCTTGTATATTGGTTCCTAACTTCCTGAAAAGTTGCATATCACGGGGGCTATTTGATGCTAATGCAGTACGCCACAGGATGTTTTTGTGCTGGTCAAGGGCAGTCAAGTCTGAGGAGAACCAGGGGCTATATCTGTTCTTAGTTCTGTATTTTTGAATGGGGCATGTCTATTTAAGATTGAGAGGAAATTACTTTTAAAGAACAACCAGGCATCCTCTACTGACAGAATGAGATCTATATCCATCCAGATACCTGGGCCGGAGTCAATTAGGAAGGCCTGCTCGCTGAAGTGTTTTTGGGAGCGCTTTGACAGTGATGAGGGTGGTCGTTTGACCGCGGACCCGTTACGGACGCAGGCAATAAGGCAGTGATCGCTGAGATCCTGGGTTGAAGACAGCGGAGGTGTATTTAGAGGGTAAGTTAGTCAGATGATATCTATGAGGGGTACCCATGTTTACGGATTTAGGGTTGTACCTGGTAGGTTCGTTGATAATTTGTGTGAGATTGAGGGCATCTAGTTTAGATTGTAGGATGGCGGGGTGTTAAGCATATCCCAATTTAGGTCACCAAGCAGTACGAACTCTGAGGATAGATGGGGGCAATCAATTCACATATGGTGTCCAGGGCACAGCTGGGGGCTGAGGGGGTCTGTAGCAAGCGGCAACAGTGAGAGACTTATTTCTGGAAAGGTGGATTTTAGAAGTAAAAGCTCAAACTGTTTGGGCACAGACCTGGATAGTATGATGGAGCTCTGCAGGCTATCTCTACAGTAGATTGCAACTCCACCCCTTTGGCAGTTCTATCTAGACGGAAAATGTTATAGTTGGGGATGGAAATTTCAGAATTTTTGGTGGCCTTCCTAAGCCAGGATTCAGACACTGCTAGAACATCAGGGTTGGCGGAGTGTGCTAACGCAGTGAATAACTCAAACTTAGGAAGGAGGCTTCTGATATTTATGTGCAGAAAACCAAGACTTTTACGGTTACAGAAGTCAACAAATGATAGCTCCTGGGGAGTAGGAGTGATACTGGGGGCTGCAGGGCCTGGATTAGCCTCTACATCACCAGAGGAACAGAGGAGGACTAGAATAAGGATACGACTAAAGGCTTTAAGAACTGGTCTTCTAGTGCGTTGGGTACATAGAATAAAGGGGGCAGTTCTCCGGGCGTTGTAGAAAAGATTCAGGGCATTATGTACAGAAAAGGATATGGAAGGATATGAGTACAGTTCAGGTAACCCTAAGCGTTGGGTAACAATGAAAGAGATAGCGTCATTGAGGCATCGATTGAGCCGGTCTCGCGCGTGTATGGGGGGAGGAACAAAGGAACTATATGAGGCAGTTTGAGAGGGACTAGGGGTTCTACATTGAAATTGTATAATAAGAACTAACCCAAACAGCAATAGGCAAGGCATAATTGACATGGGAGAGAGGCATAAAGCAGTCACGTGTTATTAGAGAGAGCTAAGACACAACTGGAAATAGAGATAACGTTTGGGCTAAGACTAAACAGAATAAACAGGACAGAGTACCGTGTAAAGGAACAGTCCAGCAGGCATCAGCTGTGCAGCTGAGTGATCATAAGGTCCAGTGAACAGCAATATGTGAGTCCGAGAGCAGTTCAAATTGGTGCTTCAGCACAGCTAGCAGGGAGCACAGTTGTGGTTTGCATGTGCTAGCGGGCCGGGGCTGGCAGATGGATCTTCGTGGTCGTCGCAACGGGAAGCCGGTTGAAACCACATCAGACTATTTCGTCGGCAAACCAGTCGTGTTGGATCGGCGGGCTCAGTGTCAACACTAGGAGGTCCCGTCCGGTTGACAGAGAGGTAGATAGCCGGGAGATGGGCCTGAGGCTAGCTCAAGGCTAACTGGTGCTTGCTATAGGGCAATGGTAATGGTAATCAGCCAACAACAGGTTGCAGCTAGCTAGCTGGTTGTGATGATCCGGCGCTAGGGTCCAGTGATTCCGGCAGAAAGTCCAATAAGCTCTGGGTCGATAGTACGCTGGGTCGATGGCACGCTGTGCAGACTGGCCGACGAATTGTCCAGGCTAGAGCTAGAGCTGGCTGGTGGATAGTGTAGGCCACGGACAGTGGTGAAAACGCTAACGGTGACTAATAACAGGTAGCCACTATTTTCAGCTTACGGTTCTTGATGAAAGTTATAAAGAAATAATAGAATGCTTTCCACGTTGGGTGAGGCGGGTTGCAGGAAAGTATATTTAGTTAAAGAATGAAAGTAAAAATTTTAGAAATATAGACAAAAAACAAGAAACGGGATATTTACACAGGACCGAAAAATAAAAGCAACCGTACTGCTACGCCATCTTGTGTGTGTTACTGATTGATTTGTTTTTACATCATCTTTCATTAATATGCCATTTAGCAGACGCTTTTATCCAAAGCGACTTACAGTCATGTGTGCATACATTTTTACATATGGGTGGTCCCGGGGATCGAACCCACTACCCTGGCGTTACAAGCGCCGTGCTCTACCAATTGAGCTACAGAGGACCATCTTACAGATACTTTGATATAAACACATTTATTGTGTATGTATGCATTCTATTTGAACGTGTGTGTGTCTGTGTCTGTGTGTGTGTGTGTGTGTGTGTGTGTGTGTCTGTGTACCTGATCTGTAGGGTGAGTGCAGCAGTGAGACAGGGCAGGTCCAGTAGAGAGTGCAGCAGCTCAACCGCAGTTCCAGCCGTGACCAGAGAGGGCAGCACATCCACATAGTCAGATACCAGGCTAGGACTGTCCCACGCTAGGAACTACAACACATACATATAGTCAGATACCAGGCTAGGACTGTCCCACGCTAAGAACTACAACACATACATATAGTCAGATACCAGGCTAGGACTGACCCACGCTAGGAACTACAACACATACATATAGTCAGATACCAGGCTAGGACTGTCCCACACTAGGAACTACAACACATACATATAGTCAGATACCAGGCTAGGACTGTCCCACGCTAGGAACTACAACACATACATATAGTCAGATACCAGGCTAGGACTGTCTCACGCTAGGAACTACAACACATACATATAGTCAGATACCAGGCTAGGACTGTTCCACGCTAGGAACTACAACACATACATATAGTCAGATACCAGGCTAGGACTGTCCCACACTAGGAACTACAACACATTCATATAGTCAGATACCAGGCTAGGACTGTCCCACGCTAGGAACTACAACACATACATATAGTCAGATACCAGGCTAGGACTGTCCCACGCTAGGAACTACAACACATACATATAGTCAGATACCAGGCTAGGACTGTCCCACACTAGGAACTACAACACATACATATAGTCAGATACCAGGCTAGGACTGTCCCACGCTAGGAACTACAACACATACATATAGTCAGATACCAGGCTAGGACTGTTCCACGCTAGGAACTACAACACATACATATAGTCAGATACCAGGCTAGGACTGTCCCACGCTAGGAACTACAACACATACATATAGTCAGATACCAGGCTAGGACTGACCCACGCTAGGAACTACAACACATACATATAGTCAGATACCAGGCTAGGAATGTCCCACGCTAGGAACTACAACACATACATATAGTCAGATACCAGGCTAGGACTGTCCCACGCTAGGAACTACAACACATACATATAGTCAGATACCAGGCTAGGAATGTCCCACACTAGGAACTACAACATACATATAGTCAGATACCAGGCTAGGACTGACCCACACTAGGAACTACAACACATACATATAGTCAGATACCAGGCTAGGACTGACCCACGCTAGGAACTACAACACATACATATAGTCAGATACCGTGGGGGAAAAAAGTATTTAGTCAGCCACCAGAGCAGGTTAGGGAAGTAGTGGGTCCAGAGTGTTATACTGGGCTGTGCGTTACCTTGAGCAGGTTAGGGAAGTAGTGGGTCCAGAGTGTTATACTGGGCTGTGTGTTACCTTGAGCAGGTTAGGGAAGTAGTGGGTCCAGAGTGTTATACTGGGCTGTGTGTTACCTTGAGCAGGTTAGGGAAGTAGTGGGTCCAGAGTGTTTTATACTGGGCTGTGTGTTACCTTGAGCAGGTTAGGGAAGTAGTGGGTCCAGAGTGTTATACTGGGCTGTGTGTTACCTTGAGCAGGTTAGGGAAGTAGTGGGTCCAGAGTGTTATACTGGGCTGTGCGTTACCTTGAGCAGGTTAGGGAAGTAGTGGGTCCAGAGTGTTATACTGGGCTGTGCGTTACCTTGAGCAGGTTAGGGAAGTAGTGGGTCCAGAGTGTTATACTGGGCTGTCCCGCGTTACCTTGAGCAGGTTAGGGAAGTAGTGGGTCCAGAGTGTTATACTGGGCTGTACGTTACCTTGAGCAGGTTAGGGAAGTAGTGGGTCCAGAGTGTTATACTGGGCTGTGTGTTACCTTGAGCAGGTTAGGGAAGTAGTGGGTCCAGAGTGTTATACTGGGCTGTGCGTTACCTTGAGCAGGTTAGGGGAAGTAGTGGGTCCAGAGTGTTATACTGGGCTGTGCGTTACCTTGAGCAGGTTAGAGAAGTAGTGGGTCCAGAGTGTTATACTGGGCTGTGCGTTACCTTGAGCAGGTTAGGGGAAGTAGTGGGTCCAGAGTGTTATACTGGGCTGTGCGTTACCTTGAGCAGGTTAGGGAAGTAGTGGGTCCAGAGTGTTATACTGGGCTGTGCGTTACCTTGAGCAGGTTAGGGAAGTAGTGGGTCCAGAGTGTTATCCTGGGCTGTGCGTTACCTTGAGCAGGTTAGGGAAGTAGTGGGTCCAGAGTGTTATCCTGGGCTGTGCGTTACCTTGAGCAGGTTAGGGAAGTAGTGGGTCCAGAGTGTTATACTGGGCTGTGTGTTACCTTGAGCAGGTTAGGGAAGTAGTGGGTCCAGAGTGTTATACTGGGCTGTGCGTTACCTTGAGCAGGTTAGGGAAGTAGTGGGTCCAGAGTGTTATCCTGGGCTGTGCGTTACCTTGAGCAGGTTAGGGAAGTAGTGGGTCCAGAGTGTTATACTGGGCTGTGTGTTACCTTGAGCAGGTTAGGGAAGTAGTGGGTCCAGAGTGTTATCCTGGGCTGTGCGTTACCTTGAGCAGGTTAGGGAAGTAGTGGGTCCAGAGTGTTATACTGGGCTGTGTTACCTTGAGCAGGTTAGGGAAGTAGTGGGTCCAGAGTGTTATCCTGGGCTGTGCGTTACCTTGAGCAGGTTAGGGGAAGTAGTGGGTCCAGAGTGTTATCCTGGGCTGTAGTTACCTTGAGCAGGTTAGGGAAGTAGTGGGTCCAGAGTGTTATACTGGGCTGTGCGTTACCTTGAGCAGGTTAGGGAAGTAGTGGGTCCAGAGTGTTATACTGGGCTGTGTTACCTTGAGCAGGTTAGGGAAGTAGTGGGTCCAGAGTGTTATACTGGGCTGTGTGTTACCTTGAGCAGGTTAGGGAAGTAGTGGGTGTACAGTGGTATGGAGGTGTGAAGCTGCAGCTGATTGGCTCTGATGAAGGACAGCGTCTCGTGGGCCAGATAGGGGTCGTTGAAACACTCTGCTGGGAGAAGACCAAACACACACCTCCACACACACTCACTGGCCACCGCTGCCGTCTCCACACACACACACACACACACACACACACACACACACACACACACACACACACACACACACACACACACACACACAAAAAGTACACACACACAGTAAGTACACACACACAGTAAGTACACACACACAGTAAGTACACACACACACACATTAAGTACACACACCCACACAGTAAGTACACACACACCCACAGTAAGTACACACACACACACACACACACACAGTAAGTACACACACACACACACACAGTAAGTACACACCCACAGTAAGTACACACACACACACACACAGTAAGTACACACACACACACACAGTAAGTACACACACACACACACAGTAAGTACACACACACACACACACACACACACACACACAGTAAGTACACACACACACACACACAGTAAGTACACACACAGTAAGTACACACACACACACACAGTAAGTACACACACAGTAAGTACACACACACACACACAGTAAGTACACACACACACACACACACACACACACACAGTACGTACACACACAGTAAGTACACACACACAGTAATACACACACACACACACACACACACACAGTAAGTACACACACAGTAAGTACACACACACACACACACACACACACACACACACACACACACACACAGTAAGTACACACACACACACACACACATACAGTAAGTACACACACACACAGTAAGTACACACACACACACAGTAAGTACACACACACACACACACACACACAGTAAGTACACCCACCCACCCAGTAAGTACACACCCACCCACCCAGTAAGTACACACCCACCCACCCAGTAAGTACACCCACCCACCCAGTAAGTACACCCACACACACAGTAAGTACACCCACACACACACACACACACACACACACACACACACACACACACAGTAAGTACACCCACCCACCCAGTAAGTACACACACCCACCCACCCAGTAAGTACACCCACCCACCCAGTAAGTACACCCACCCACCCAGTAAGTACACCCCCCTCCTCACCGTGGTTAAGGTAGAACTGAGCGATGGGCAGGAGTACTCTGCTGTAGGACAGGTCAGAGCTCAGACGGCCGAACAGTGACTTAACACAGGGGAACGAGCGATACACAAACCCTGCATCCTCCACACACACCCTGTCCAGGATACACAGGGCCTCCACCAGGCACTGACACACAGAGGACAGGGTTACTTCAGCAGTAGAACAAACTGGATATAACACAGAGGACAGGGTTACTTCAGCAGTAGAACAAACTGGATATAACACAGAGGACAGGGTTACTTCAGCAGTAGAACAAACTGGATATACCACAGAGGACGGGGTTACTTCAGCAGTAGAACAAACTGGATATAACACAGAGGACAGGGTTATTTCAGCAGTAGAACAAACTGGATATAACACAGAGGACAGGGTTATTCAGCAGCAAACAAACTGGATATAACACAGAGGACAGGGTTACTTCAGCAGTACTACACAGAGGACAGGGTTATTTCAGCAGTACTGCTAACTGTATGGTGTGTGTGTGATTGTGGGTGATAGTCGGTGGCTCACTGCTTTCTGTAGATCCGTGTCGGTCCTTTTCAGCACCTCTGAGACAGAAGGAAACAGCCGTTACGACACACAGGGACACTTTGGCATTTACACATTCAACAGAGGGAGGCTAAACATTCTGGGGAGCGATTTGGAACTAAAATCATTTTGTCAAAGTCAATCTGCGGGCCAATAATAGTGCAGTTATTTCAGCTCCATGGGTTAGGGTTAGTTATTTCAGGTCCATGGGTTAGGGTTAGTTATTTCAGGTCCATGGGTTAGGGTTAGTTATTTCAGGTCCATGGGTTAGGGTTAGTTATTTCAGGTCCATGGGTTAGGGTTAGTTATTTCAGGTCCATGGGTTAGGGTTAGTTATTTAAGGTCCATGGGTTAGGGGTTAGTTATTTCAGGTCCATGGGTTAGGGTTAGTTATTTCAGGTCCATGGGTTAGGGTTAGTTATTTCAGCTCCAAGGGTTAGGTTAGTTATTTCAGGTCCATGTGTTAGGTTAGTTATTTCAGGTCCATGGGTTAGTTAGTTATTTCAGGTCCATGTGTTAGAGTTAGTTATTTCAGGTCCATGGGTTAGGGTTAGTTATTTCAGGTCCATGGGTAGGTTAGTTATTTCAGGTCCATGGGTTAGGTTAGTTATTTCAGGTCCATGGGTTAGGTTAGTTATTTCAGGTCCATGGGTTAGGGTTAGTTATTTCAGGTCCATGGGTTAGAGGGTTAGTTATTTCAGGTCCATGGGTTAGGGTTAGTTATTTCAGGTCCATGGGTTAGGGTTAGTTATTTCAGGTCCATGGGTTAGGGTTAGTTATTTCAGGTCCATGGGTTAGGGTTAGTTATTTCAGGTCCATGGGTTAGGTTAGTTATTTCAGGTCCATGGGTTAGGGTTAGTTATTTCAGGTCCATGGGTTAGGTTAGTTATTTCAGGTCCATGGGTTAGGTTAGTTATTTCAGGTCCATGGGTTAGGTTAGTTATTTCAGGTCCATGGGTTAGGGTTATTATTTTAGGTCCATGGGTTAGGTTAGTTATTTCAGGTCCATGGGTTAGGGTTAGTTATTTCAGGTCCATGGGTTAGGGTTAGTTATTCAGGTCCATGGGTTAGGTTAGTTATTTCAGGTCCATGGGTTAGGGTTAGTTATTTCAGGTCCATGGGTTAGGTTAGTTATTCAGGTCCATGGGTTAGGGTTAGTTATTCAGGTCCATGGGTTAGGGTTAGTTATGTCAGGTCCATGGGTTAGGTTAGTTATGTCAGTCATGGGTTAGGGTTAGTTATTTCAGGTCCATGGGTTAGGGTTAGTTATTTCAGGTCCATGGGTTAGGTTAGTTATTTCAGGTCCATGGGTTAGGGTTAGTTATTTCAGGTCCATGGGTTAGGGGTTATTATTTCAGTCATGGGTTAGGGTTAGTTATTTGGGTCCATGGGTTAGGTTAGTTATTTCAGGTCCATGGGTTAGTTAGTTATTTCAGGTCATGGGTTAGGGTTAGTTATTTCAGGTCCATGGGTTAGGGTTAGTTATTTCAGGTCCATGGGTTAGGGTTAGTTATTTCAGGTCCATGGGTTAGGTTAGTTATTTCAGGTCCATGGGTTAGGGTTAGTTATTTCAGGTCCATGGGTTAGGTTAGTTATTTCAGGTCCATGGGTTAGGTTAGTTATTTCAGGTCCATGGGTTAGGGTTAGTTATTTCAGGTCCATGGGTTAGGGTTAGTTATTTCAGGTCCATGGGTTAGGGTTAGTTATTTCAGTCATGGGTTAGGTTAGTTATTTCAGGTCCATGGGTTAGGTTAGTTATTTCAGGTCCATGGGTTAGGTTAGTTATTTCAGGTCCATGGGTTAGGTTAGTTATTTCAGGTCCATGGGTTAGGGTTAGTTATTTCAGGTCCATGGGTTAGGGTTAGTTATTTCAGGTCCATGGTTAGGTTAGTTATTTCAGGTCCATGGGTTAGGGTTAGTTATTTCAGGTCCATGGGTTAGGTTAGTTATTTCAGGTCCATGGGTTAGGGTTAGTTATTTCAGGTCCATGGGTTAGGTTAGTTATTTCAGGTCATGGTTAGGGTTAGTTATTTCAGGTCCATGTAGGGTTAGTTATTTTCAGGTCCATGGGTTAGGTTAGTTATTTCAGGTCCATGGGTTAGGGTTAGTTATTTCAGGTCCATGGGGTTAGGTTAGTTATTTCAGGTCCATGGGTTAGGTTAGCTATTTCAGGTCCATGGGTTAGGGTTAGTTATTTCAGGTCCATGGGTTAGGGTTAGTTATTTCAGGTCCATGGGTTAGGTTAATTTAGGTCCATGGGTTAGGGTTAGTTATTAGGTCCATGGGTTAGGTTAAGTTATTTCAGGTCCATGGTTAGGGTTAGTTATTTCAGGTCATGGGTTAGGTTATTTGGTCCATGAGGGTTAGTTATTTCAGGTCCATGGTTAGGTTAGTTATTTCAGGTCCATGGGTTAGGTAGTTATTTCAGGTCCATGGGTTAGGGTTAGTTATTTCAGGTCCATGGGTTAGGTTATTATTTCAGGTCCATGGGTTAGGTTAGTTATTTCAGGTCCATGGGTTAGGTTAGTTATTTCAGGTCCATGGGTTAGGTTAGTTATTTCAGGTCCATGGGTTAGGTTAGTTATTTCAGGTCCATGGGTTAGGGAGTATTTCGTCATGGGGTTGTTATTTCGGGTCCATGGGTTAGGTTAGTTATTTCAGGTCCAAGGGTTAGGGTTAAGTTATTTCAGGTCCATGGGTTAGGTTAGTTATTCAGGTCCATGGGTTAGGGTTAGTTATTTCAGGTCCATGGGTTAGGTTAGTTATTTCAGGTCTGGGTTAGGGTTAGTTATTTCAGGTCCATGGGTTAGGTTAGTTATTTCAGGTCCATGGGTTAGGTTAGTTATTTCAGGTCCATGGGTTAGGGTTAGTTATTTCAGGTCCATGGGTTAGGGTTAGTTATTTCAGTCCATGGGTTAGGTTAGTTATTTCAGGTCCATGGGTTAGGGTTAGCTTATTTCAGGTCCATGTTAGGTTAGTATTTCAGGTCATGGGTTAGGGTTAGTTATTTCAGGTCCATGGGTTAGGTTAGTTATTTCAGGTCCATGGGTTAGGGTAGTTATTTCAGGTCCAGGGGGTTAGGTTAGTTATTTCAGGTCCAGGGGATAGGAGTTATTTCAGGTCCGTGGGAAAGGGTTATTATTTCAGGTCCATGGGTTAGGTTATTATTTCAGGTCCATGGGTTAGGGTTAGTTATTTAGGTCCATGGGTTAGTTAGTATTTCAGGTCCATGGGTTAGTTAGTTATTTCGGTCCATGGGTTAGGTTAGTTATTTCAGGTCCATGGGTTAGGTTAGTTATTTCAGCTCCATGGGTTAGGTTAAGTATTTCAGGTCCATGGGTTAGGGTTAGTTATTTCAGGTCCATGGGTTAGGGGTTAGTTATTTCAGGTCCATGGGTTAGGGTTAGTTATTTCAGGTCCATGGGTTAGGGTTAGTTATTCAGGTCCATGGGTTAGGTTAGTTATTTCAGGTCCATGGGTTAGGGTTAGTTATTTCAGGTCCATGGGTTAGTTAGTTATTTCATCCATGGGTTAGGTTAGTTATTTCAGGTCCATGGGTTAGGGTTAGTTATTTCAGGTCCATGGGTTAGGGTTAGTTATTTCAGGTCCATGGGTTAGGGTTAGTTATTTCAGGTCCATGGGTTAGGGTTAGTTATTTCAGGTCCATGGGTTAGGTTAGTATTTCAGGTCCATGGGTTAGGTTAGTTATTTGAGGTCCATGGGTTAGGGTTAGTTATTTCAGGTCCATGGGTTAGGTTATTATTTAGGTCCATGGGTTAGGGTTAGTTATTTCAGGTCCATGGGTTAGGGTTAGTTATTTCAGGTCCATGGGTAGAAGTTAGTTATTTCAGGTCCATGGGTTAGGTTAGTTATTTCAGGTCCATGGGGTTAGGGGTTAGTTATTTCAGGTCCATGGGTTAGGGTTAGTTATTTCATGGTCCATGGGTTAGGGTTAGTTATTTTGGGTCCATGGGTTAGGGTTAGTTATTTCAGGTCCAAGGGTTAGGGTTAGTTATTTCAGGTCCATGTGTTAGGAGTTATCAGGTCATGGGTTAGGGTTAGTTATTTCAGGTCCATGTTAGAGTTAGTTATTTCAGGTCCACGGGTTAGGTTAGTTATTTCAGGTCCATGGGTTAGGTTAGTTATTTCAGCTCCATGGGTTAGGGTTAGTTATTTCAGGTCCATGTGTTGGGGTTAGTTATTTCAGGTCCATGGGTTAGGGTTAGTTATTTCAGGTCCATGGGATAGAGTTAGTTATTTCAGGTCCATGGGTTAGGTTAGTTATTTCAGGTCCATGGGTTAGGGTTAGTTATTTCAGGTCCATGGGTTAGGTTAGTTATTTCAGGTCCATGGGTTAGGGTTAGTTATTTCAGGTCCATGGGTTAGGTTAGTTATTTCAGGTCCATGGGTTAGGTTAGTTATTTCAGGTCCATGGGTTAGGGTTAGTTATTCAGGTCCATGGGTTAGGGTTGAGTTATTTCAGGTCCATGGGTTAGGGTTAGTTATTTTGGGTCCATGGGTTAGGGTTAGTTATTTCAGGTCCATGGGTTAGGCTAGTTATTTCAGGTCCATGGGTTAGTTAGTTATTTCAGGTCCATGGGTTAGGGTTAGTTATTTCAGGTCCATGGGTTAGGTTAGTTATTTCAGGTCCATGGGTTAGGTTATTATTTCAGGTCCATGGGTTGGGGTTAGTTATTTCAGGTCCATGGGTTAGGGTTAGTTATTTCAGGTCCATGTTAGGGTTAGTTATTTCAGGTCCATGGGTTAGGTTAGTTATTTAGGTCCATGTTTGGTGTTATCAGGTCCATGGGTTAGGTTAGTTATTTCAGGTCCATGGGTTAGGTTAGTTATTTCAGCTCCATGGGTTAGGGTTAGTTATTTCAAGCTCCAATGGGTTAGGGTTAGTTATTTCAGGTCCATGTGTTAGGTTAGTTATTTCAGGTCCATGGTTAGGAAGGTTAGTTATTTCAGGTCCATGTGTTAGAGTTAGTTATTTCAGGTCCATGGGTTAGGTTAGTTATTTCAGGTCCATGGGTTAGGAGTTAGTTATTCATCCATGGTTAGGTTAGTTATTTCAGGTCAATGGGTTAGGGTTCAATCTGTTCATGAGGCAGCAGTGTAGGGGTTAGGGTGTAGGGTTAGTTACTGTGGTCACTCTGTTCTATGAGGCAGCAGTGTAGGGGTTAGGGTGTAGGAACATACTGTGGTCACCTGTTCTATGAGTGCAGCAGTGTAGGGGTTAGGGTGTAGGGAACATACTGTGGTCACCTGTTCTCATGAGGCAGCAGTGTAGGGTTAGGTTAGAACATACTGTGGTCACCTGTCCAAGAGGCAGCAGTGTAGGGGTTAGGGTGTAGGGGAACACACCGTGGTCCCTCTGTCTCCATGAGGCAGTAGTGTAGGGGTTAGGGTGTAGGGTTACTTACTGTAGTCACCTGTTCCCATGAGGCAGCAGTAGGGGTTAGGTGTAGGGTTAGCCACTGTAGTCACCTGTTCTATGAGGCAGCAGTGTAGGGTTAGGGTGTAGGGAACATACTGTGGTCACCTGTCTCCATGAGGCAGCAGTGTAGGGTTAGGGGTGTAGGGTTATTACTGTGATCACCTGTTCCATGAGGCATAGTGTAGGGTTAGGGTGTAGGGTTAGTCACTGTGGTCACCTGTCCCTATGAGGCAGTAGTGTAGGGGCTAGGGTGTAGGGATAGCCACTGTGGTCACCTGTCTCCATGAGGCAGCAGTGTAGGGGCTAGGGGTTAGGGTTATTACTGTGGTCACCTGTCCCATGAGGCAGCAGTGTAGGGGTTAGGGTGTAGGGTTAGTTACTGTGGTCACCTGTTCCATGGCAGCAGTGTAGGGGTTAGGGTGTAGGGAACACCTGTGGTCACCTGTTCCATGAGGCAGCAGTGTAGGGGTTAGGGGTGTAGGGTTACTTACTGTGGTCACCTGTCTCTATGAGGCAGCAGTGTAGGGGTTAGGGTGTAGGGAACATACTGTGTCACCTGTTCCATGAGGCAGCAGTGTAGGGTTAGGTGTAGGGTTATTACTGTGGTCACCTGTTCCATGAGGCAGCAGTGTAGGGTTAGGGTGTAGGGACATACTGTGGTCACCTGTTCCATGAGGCAGCAGTGTAGGGGTTAGGGTGTAGGGAACATACTGTGGTCACCCTGTTCTATGAGGCAGTAGTGTAGGGGTTAGGGTGTAGGGTTATTACTGTAGTCACCTGTTCTCATGAGGCAGCAGTGTAGGGGTTAGGGGTGTAGGGTTATTACTGTGATCACTCTGTTCTATGAGGCAGTAGTGTAGGGGTTAGGGTGTAGGGAACATACCGTATCACCTGTTTATGAGGCAGTAGTGTAGGGGTTAGGGGTGTAGGGTTACTACTGTATCACCTGTCTCTATGAGGCAGTAGTGTAGGGGTTAGGTGTAGGGTTATTACTGTGGTCACCTGTTCTATGAGCAGCAGTGTAGGGGTTAGGTGTAGGGTTAGTTACTGTGTCACCTGTTCTATGAGGCAGCAGTCAGGGGTTAGGGTGTAGGTTATACTGTGGTCACCTGTCCTATGAGGCAGCAGTGTAGGGGTTAGGGTGTAGGGTTAGTTACTGTGGTCACCTGTTCTATGAGGCAGCAGTGTAGGGGTTAGGGTGTAGGAACATACCGTGGTCACCTGTCTCTATGAGGCAGCAGTGTAGGGGTTAGGGTGTAGGGTTACATACTGTGGTCACCTGTTCTATGAGTGGCAGCAGTGTAGGGGTTAGGGGTGTAGGGAAATACTTGGTCACTGTTCAGAGCAGCAGTGTAGGGTTAGGGTGTAGGGTTATACCGTGGTCACCTGTCCCTATGAGGCAGCAGTGTAGGGTTAGGGTGTAGGGAACATACTGTGGTCACTCTGTTCTATGAGGCAGCAGTGTAGGGATTAGGGGTGTAGGGAACATACTGTGGTCACCTGTCTCTATGAGGCAGCAGTGTAGGGGTTAGGGTGTAGGGTTCGTTACTGTGGTCACCGTTTATGGCGTAGTGTAGGGGTTAGGGTGTAGGGTTAACTACTGTGGTCACTCTGTGTCTATGGAGGCAGCAGTGTAGGGCTTAGGGTGTAGGGTTATTTACTGTGGTCACTCTGTTCCATGAGGCAAGCAGTGTAGGGGTTAGGGGTGTAGGGAACACACTGTGTCACCTGTTCTATGAGGCAGTAGTGTAGGGTTAGGGTGTAGGGTTACTACTGTATCACTGTCTCCATGAGGCAGCAGTGTAGGGGTTAGGGTGTAGGGAACATACTGTGGCCACCCTGTCTCCATGAGGCAGTAGTGTAGGGGTTAGGTGTAGGGTAGTTACTGTGGTCACCTGTTTCTATGAGGCAGTAGTCACTCAATGGTAGGTTATAGCACTATATGTCACCTCTGTCCCTAGAGGCAGCAGTGCAGGGGTTAGAGGGTGTAGGGAAAATACTAGGTCACCGTCCTATGAGAGGCAGTGTAGGGTAGGGTGTAGGGACACCTGTATCACCGTCCCAGAGGCGCAGTGTAGGGTTAGGTGTAGGGAACACACCGTACTCACCGCCTCATGAGGCAGCAGTGCAGGGGTTTAGGGTGTAGGGCAACATACTGTAGTCACCTGTCTCCATGGGCAGCAGTGTAGGGTTAGGTGTAGGGAACACACTGTGGTCACCTGTCTCTATGAGGCAGCAGTGTAGGGGTTAGGGGTGTAGGGAACATACTGTGGTCACCTGTCTCAGGGAGGCAGCAGTGTAGGGGTTAGGGTGTAGGGAATATACTGTGTCACCTGTTTCCATGAGGCAGCAGTGTAGGGGTTAGTGTAGGTTAGTTACTGTGTCACCTGTTCCCATGAGGCAGCAGTGTAGGGGTTAGGGTGTAGGGAACATACTGTGGTCACCTGTTCTATGAGGCAGCAGTGTAGGGGGTTAGGTGTGTAGGGAACACACTGTGGTCACCTGTCTCATGAGGCAGCAGTTAGGTTAGGGGTGTAGGGTTAGTTACTGTGGTCACCTGTCTCTATGAGGCAGCAGTGTAGGGGTTAGGGTGTAGGGAACATACTGTAGTCACCTGTCTCCATGAGGCAGCAGTGTAGGGGTTAGGGTGTAGGGTACACACTGCGGTCACCTGTTCCATGGAGGCAGCAGTGTAGGGGTTAGGGTGTAGGGAACATACTGTGGTCACCTGTTCCATGAGGCAGCAGTGTAGGGCTTAGGGTGTAGGGATATTACTGTGGTCACCTGTTCCATGAGGCAGCAGTGTAGGGGTTAGGGTGTAGGGCTACATACTGTGGTCACTCTGTCTCTATGAGGCAGCAGTGTAGGGGTTAGGGTGTAGGGTAACATACTGTGGTCACCTGTTCCAGAGGCAGTAGTGTAGGGTTAGGGTGTAGGTTATCCACTGTGGTCACCTGTTCATGAGGCAGTAGTGTAGGGTTAGGGTGTAGGGTTACATACTGTGGTCACCTGTTCCATGAGGCAGCAGTGTAGGGGTTAGGGTGTAGGGTACATCTGTGGTCACCTGTCTCCATGAGGCAGCAGTGTAGGGGTTAGGTGCAGGGAATATACTGTGGTCACCTGTTCTATGAGGCAGTAGTGTAGGGTTAGGTGTAGGGACACCTACTGTGGTCACCTGTTCTATGAGGCAGCAGTGTAGGGGTTAGGGTGTAGGGAACATACCGTAGTCACCTGTCTCCATGAGGCAGCAGTGTAGGGTTAGGGTGTAGGGTTAGTTACTGTGATCACCTGTTTCCATGAGGCAGCAGTGCAGGGGTTAGGGTGTAGGGTTATCATACTGCGGTCACCTGTCTCCATGAGGCAGCAGTGAGGGGTTAGGGTGTAGGGCACACTGTGGTCACCTGTCTCTATGAGGCAGCAGTGTAGGGGTTAGGGTGCAGGGTTACTACTGCGGTCACCTGTCCCATGAGCAGTAGTGTAGGGGTTAGGTGTAGGGTACATACTGTGGTCACCTGTTCATGAGGCAGCAGTGTAGGGCTTAGGGTGTGGGAACATACTGTGGTCACCTGTCTCTATGAGGCAGCAGTGTAGGGGTTAGGTGTAGGGTTACTTACTGTGGTCACCTGTTCCATGAGGCAGCAGTGTAGGGCTAGGGTGTAGGGATACATACTTGGTCACCTGTCTCATGAGGCAGCAGTGTAGGGGTTAGGGTGTAGGGTTAGTTCTGTGGTCACCTGTCTCATGAGGCAGCAGAGTAGGGGCTAGGGTGTAGGGTACATACTGTGGTCACCTGTCTCTATGAGGCAGCAGTGCAGGGGTTAGGGTGTAGGGTTATTACTGTGGTCACCTTTCTATGAGGCAGCAGTGCAGGGGTTAGGTGTAGGGAACACACCGTGGTCACCTGTTCCATGGGAGCAGTGCAGGGGTTAGGGTGTAGGGCCACCCACTGTAGCACCTGTTCCATGAGGCAGCAGTGTAGGGCCTAGGGTGTAGGGAACATACTGTGGTCACCTGTTCCATGAGGCAGCAGTGTAGGGGTTAGGGGTGTAGGGTTAGTCACTGTGGTCACCTGTCTCCATGAGGCAGCAGTGTAGGGTTAGGTGAACACACTGTGGTCACCTGTCCCATGAGGCAGCAGTGTAGGGGCTAGGGTGTAGGGCAAACACTGTGGTCACCTGTCTCATGAGGCAAGTGTAGGGGTTAGGTGCAGGGTTACGTCACGTAGTCACCTGTCTCCATGGAGGCAGCAGTGTAGGGGTTAGGGTGTAGGGTTAGTTCGTATCACCCGTTCCTGAGGCAGCAGTGTAGGGCTTAGGCGCAGGGACGAAGCACCGGGGTCACCTGTCTCCATGAGGACAGCAGTGTAGGGGTTAGGGTGTAGGGACACTACTGTGGTCACCTGTCTCTATGAGTGGCAGCAGTGTAGGGGTTAGGTGTAGGGTTACAACCGTGGTCACCTGTTCATGAGGCAGCAGTGTAGGGGCTAGGGTGTAGGGATAGCCACTGTGTCACCTGTCTCCATGAGGCAGAAGTGTAGGGGTTAGGGTGTAGGGAACACACTGTAGTCACCTGTTCTCATGAGGCAGCAGTGTAGGGGTTAGGGTGTAGGGTTACACTGTGATCACCTGTCTCTATGAGGCAGCAGTGTAGGGGTTAGGGTGTAGGGAACACACTGTAGCCACCTGTTCCATGAGGCAGTGTAGGGTTAGGGGTGTAGGGTACACACTGTGGTCACCTGTTCCATGAGGCAGCAGTGTAGGGGTTAGGTGTAGGGTTACCTACTGTGGTCACCTGTTCTATGAGGCAGCAGAGAAGGGGTTAGGGTGTAGGGTATCACATGTGGTCACCTGTTCCATGAGGCAGCAGTGTAGGGGTTAGGGTGTAGGGCTAGTCACTGTGGTCACCTGTCTCTATGAGGCAGCAGTGTAGGGGTTAGGGTGTAGGGTTATTACTGTGGTCACCTGTCTCTATGAGGCAGCAGTGTAGGGGTTAGGGTGTAGGGTACATCTGTGGTCACCTGTCCCATGAGGCAGAGTGTAGGGTTAGGGTGTAGGGTTACTCTGTATCACCTGTTCCATGAGGCAGCAGTGTAGGGGTTAGGTGTAGGGTACACACTGTAGTCACCTTCTCCATGAGGCAGCAGTGTAGGGGTTAGGGTGTAGGGACATTACTGTGGTCACCTGTCTCCATGAGGCAGCAGTGTAGGGGTTAGGGGTGTAGGGTTATTACTGTGGTCACCTGTCTCCATGAGGCAGCAGTGTAGGGGTTAGGGTTAGGGAACATACTGTGGTCACCTGTTTCTATGAGGCAGCAGTGTAGGGGTTAGGGGTGTAGGGTTATTACTGTGGTCACCTGTTCTATGAGGCAGCAGTGTAGGGGTTAGGGTGTAGGGTTAGCTTACTGTGGTCACCTGTCTCCATGAGGCAGCAGTGTAGGGGCTAGGGTGTAGGGTTGTCACTGTGGTCACCTGTTCATGAGGCAGCAGTGTAGGGGTTAGGGTGTAGGGATACATACTGTAGTACCTGTTCATGAGCAGCAGTGTAGGGGTTAGGGTGTAGGGAACTACGTAGTCACTGTTCATGAGCAGCAGTGTAGGGGTTAGGGGTGTAGGGAACATACTGTGGTCACCTGTCTCATGAGGCAGCAGTGTAGGGGTTAGGGTGTAGGGTTAGCCACTGTAGTCACCTGTCTCCATGAGGCAGCAGTGTAGGGGTTAGGTGTAGGGAACACCGTGTCACCTGTCTCCATGGAGGCAGCAGTGTAGGGTTAGGTGTAGGGTCATACTGTGGTCACCTGTCTCTATGAGGCAGCAGTGTAGGGTTAGGGGTGTAGGGATATTACTGTAGTCACCTGTCCATGAGGCAGCAGTGTAGGGTTAGGTGTAGGGTAACAACTGTGGTCACCTGTCTCTATGAGGCAGCAGTGTAGGGGTTAGGGTTAGGGTTACATACTGTATCACCTGTTCATGAGGCAGCAGTGCAGGTTAGGGTGTAGGGTACACACTGTGGTCACCTGTCTCTATGAGGCAGCAGTGCAGGGGTTAGGGTGTGAGGGTTAGCTACTGTGGTCACCCTGTTCCCATGAGGCAGTAGTGTAGGGTTAGGGTGTAGGGAACATACTGTGGTCACCTGTTCCATGAGGCAGCAGTGTAGGGGTTAGGTTAGGGTACACACTGTGGTCACCTGTTCCATGAGGCAGCAGTGTAGGGGTTAGGGTGTAGGGAACATACTGTGGTCACCGTTCTATGAGGCAGCAGTGTAGGGGTTAGGGTGTAGGGTTATTACTGTGGTCACCTGTTCCATGAGGCAGCAGTGCAGGGGTTAGGGTGTAGGCAACATACTGTGGTCACCTGTCTCTATGAGGCAGCAGTGTAGGGGTTAGGTGTAGGGTTAGCATACCGTGGTCACCTGTCTCTATGAGGCAGCAGTGTAGGGGTTAGGGTGTAGGTATACATACTGTGGTCACTCTGTCTCCATGAGGCAGCAGTGTAGGGGTTAGGTGTAGGGTACATACCGTATCACCTGTTCTATGAGGCAGCAGTGTAGGGTTAGGGTGTAGGAACATACTGTGGCACCTGTCTCTATGAGGCAGCAGTGTAGGGGTTAGGGTGCAGGGACATCACTGTGGCCACCTGCCATGAGGCAGCAGTGTAGGGGTTAGGGTGTAGGGTAGCGTATCACCTGTCTCATGAGCAGCAGTGTAGGGGTTAGGGTGTAGGGACACACTGTGGTCACCTGTCCCATGAGGCAGCAGTGTAGGGCTTAGGGGTGTAGGGTGACATACTGTGGCCACCTGTCTCCATGAGGCAGCAGTGTAGGGGTTAGGGTGTAGGGACAACGTGTCACCTGTCTCCATGAGGCAGCAGTGCAGGGAGTGGGTAATCTGGTCACCTTATGAGGCAGCAGTGCAGGGTTAGGTGTAGGGAAACATCTGTAGTCACCTGTCTCCATGAGCAGCAGTGTAGGGCTTAGGTGTAGGGTTAGTTACGGTCACCTGTTCCATGAGGCAGCAGTGTAGGGGTTAGGGTGTAGGGAACATACCGTGGTCACCTGTTCATGAGGCAGCAGTGTAGGGGTTAGGGTGTAGGCACATACTGTGGTCACCTGTCCCATGAGGCAGCAGTGTAGGGCTTAGGTGTAGGGAACACACTGTGGTCACCTGTCTCCATGAGGCAGCAGTGTAGGGGTTAGTGTAGGGTTAGCCCTGTGGTCACCTCTCTCCATGAGGCAAGCAGTGCAGGGTTAGGTGTAGGGTACATACTGTGGTCACCTGTCTCATGAGCAGCAGTGTAGGGGTTAGGTGTAGGAACATACTGTATCACCTGTCTCCATGAGGCAGCAGTGTAGGGGTTAGGGTGTAGGGTACATACTGTGGTCACCTGTTCCATGAGGGCAGCAGTGTAGGGGTTAGGGGTGTAGGGTTAACACCTGTGGTCACCTGTCCCCATGGAGGCAGCAGTGTAGGGGGTTAGGTGTAGGGAACACACTGTGATCACCTGTCTCTATGAGGCAGCAGTGTAGGGGTTAGGGTGTAGGGACACACTGTGGTCACCTGTCTCTATGAGGCAGCAGTGTAGGGGCTAGGGTGTAGGGTTACACACTGTGGTCACCTTGTCTCTATGAGGCAGCAGTGTAGGGGTTAGGGTGTAGGGAACACACTGTGGTCACCTGTCTCTATGGAGGCAGCAGTGTAGGGGTTAGGGGTGTAGGGAACATACTGTGGTCACTCTGTTCCATGAGGCAGCAGTGAGGGGTTAGGGTGTAGGGAACATACTGTGGTCACCTGTCTCTATGAGGCAGTAGTGTAGGGGTTAGGGTGGGAATCAACCGTGGTCACCTGTCTCTATGAGGCAGCAGTGTAGGGTTAGGGTGTAGGGACATACTGTGTCACCTGTTCTATGAGGCAGCAGTGTAGGGGTTAGGGTGTAGGGAACATACTGTGGTCACCTGTTCTATGAGGCAGCAGTGTAGGGGTTAGGTGTAGGGACATCTGTGATCACCTTCTCCATGAGGCAGCAGTGTAGGGTTAGGGTGTAGGAACACACTGTGTCACTGTCTCCATGAGGCAGCATGTAGGGGTTAGGGTGTAGGGCACACACTGTACTCACCTGTCTCCATGAGGCAGTAGTGTAGGGTTAGGTGTAGGGAACACACTGTGGTCACCTGTTCCATGAGGCAGCAGTGTAGGGGTTAGGGTGTAGGGTTAGTTACTGTGGTCACCTGTTCTATGAGGCAGCGGTGTAGGGGTTAGGGTGTAGGGTACATACTGTGGTCACCTGTCTCCATGAGGCAGCAGTGTAGGGGTTAGGTGTAGGGTACATACTGTGGTCACCTGTTCCATGAGGCAGTAGTGTAGGGTTAGGGTGCAGGGAACATACGTGGTCACCTGTCCCTATGAGGCAGCAGGTAGGGGTTAGGGTGTAGGGCCATAACCGTGGTCACCTTCTCTATGAGGCAGCAGTGTAGGGGTTAGGGTGTAGGGACATACTGTAGTCACCTGTTCCATGAGCAGCAGTGTAGGGTTAGGGTAGGGTTAACTGTGGTCACCTGCTCTATGAGGCAGCAGTGTAGGGGTTAGGGGTGTAGGGTAGCATACCGTGGTCACCTGTTTATGAGGCAGCAGTGTAGGTAGGTGTAGGGTTAGTTACTGTGGTCACCTGTTCTATGAGGCAGAGTGTAGGGCTTTAGGGTGCAGGAACATACTGTGGTCACCTGTTCTATGAGGCAGCAGTGTAGGGGTTAGGGTGTAGGGTTAGTTACTGTGGTCACCCTGTTCCATGAGGCAGCAGTGTAGGGTTTAGGGTGTAGGAAACATACTGTGGTCACCTGTTCTATGGAGGCAGCAGTGTAGGGGTTAGGGTGTAGGGTTACTTACTGTAGTCACCTGTCCTATGAGGCAGCAGTGTAGGGGTTAGGGTGTAGGGACATACTGTGGTCACCTGTTCCATGAGGCAGCAGTGTAGGGTTAGGTGTAGGGAACATACTGTGGTCACCTGTTCTATGAGGCATAGTTAGGGGTTAGGTTAGAATATACTTGGTCACCTGTCTCCATGAGGCAGCAGTGTAGGGGTTAGGTGTAGGGTACTTACTGTGGTCACCTGTCTCCATGAGGCAGCAGTGTAGGGGTTAGGGTGTAGGAACATACTGTGGTCACTCTGTTCTATGAGGCAGTAGTGTAGGGGTTAGGGTGTAGGGAACATACTGTGGTCACTCTGTTCTATGAGGCAGTAGTGTAGGGGTTAGGGGTGTAGGGACACACTGTGGTCACTCTGTTCTATGAGGCAGCAGTGTAGGGGTTAGGGTGTAGGGTTACTTACTGTGGTCACCTGTTCTCATGAGGCAGCAGTGTAGGGGTTAGGGTGTAGGAACATACCGTGGTCACCTCATGAAGCAGTGTAGGGTAGGTGCAGGGCCATACTGTGGTCACCTGTTCCATGAGGCAGCAGTGTAGGGGTTAGGGTGTAGGGAACACACTGTGGTCACCTGTTCTATGAGGCAGCAGTTAGGGTTAGGGTGTAGGAACACCTGCGGTCACCTGTCTCATGAGGCAGCAGTGTAGGGGTTAGGGTGCAGGGAACACACTGTAGTCACCTGTCTCCATGAGGCAGCAGTGTAGGGGTTAGGTGCAGGGAACACCTGTGGTCACCTGTCTCTATGAGCAGCAGTGTAGGGGTTAGGGGTGTAGGGAACACACTGTGGTCACTTGTTCTATGAGGGCAGCAGTGTAGGGCTAGGGTGTAGGGACACCACTGTAGTCACCTGTCTCATGAGGCAGCAGTGTAGGGGTTAGGTGCAGGGTAGATACTGTGGTCACCTGTCCCATGAGGCAGCAGTGTAGGGGTTAGGGTGCAGGGTTAGCTATGTGGTCACCTGTCTCCATGAGGCAGCAGTGTAGGGGTTAGGGTGTAGGGACATCTGTGGTCACCTGTCTCCATGAGGCAGAGTGTAGGGTTAGGGAGGTTTACTGTGGTCACCTTTCCATGAGGCAGACAGTGAGGGGTTAGGGTGTAGGGCCCATACTGTGGTCACCTGTTCCATGAGATGCAGCAGTGTAGGGGTTAGGGTGTAGGGAACACACTGTGGTCACCCCCGTTCTATGAGGCAGTAGTGTAGGGTTAGGGTGTAGGTTAACATACTGTGGTCACCTGTTCCATGAGGCAGCAGTGTAGGGGTTAGGTGTAGGGTTATTACTGTAGACACCTGTCTCTATGAGTGCAGCAGTGTAGGGGTTAGGTGTAGGGACACTGTGTCACCTGTCCCAGAGGCAGCAGTGTAGGGTTAGGTGTAGGGAACACACTGTGGTCACCTGTTCCATGAGGCAGCAGAGTAGGGGTTAGGGTGTAGGGACATACTGTGGTCACTCTGTTCCATGAGGCAGTAGTGTAGGGGTTAGGGGTGTAGGGAACATACTGTGGTCACCTGTTCTATGAGGCAGTAGTGTAGGGGTTAGGGTGTAGGGACATACTGTGGTCACCTGTTCTATGAGGCAGTAGTGTAGGGGTTAGGGTGTAGGGACATTACTGTGGTCACCTGTTCTTGAGGCAGTGTAGGGGTTAGGGTGTAGGAACATACTGTGGTCACCTGTTCTATGAGGCAGCAGTGTAGGGGTTAGGGTGTAGGAACATACTGTGGTCACTCTGTTCTCATGAGGCAGTAGTGTAGGGGTTAGGGTGTAGGGACATTACTGTGGTCACCTGTCTCCATGAGGCAGTAGTGTAGGGTTAGGGTGTAGGGATATTACTGTGGTCCCTCTGTCTCTATGAGGCAGTAGTGTAGGGTTAGGGTGTAGGGAACATACTGTATCACCTGTTCTATGAGCAGTAGTGTAGGGGTTAGGGTGTAGGTTAGTTACTGTGGTCACTCTGTTCTATGAGGCAGCAGTGTAGGGGTTAGGGTGTAGGGAACATACTGTGGTCACTCTGTCTCTGTGAGGCAGTAGTGTAGGGGTTAGGGTGTAGGGTTACTTACTGTGGTCACTCTGTTCTATGAGGCAGTAGTGTAGGGGTTAGGGGTGTAGGGCACATACTGTGGTCACTCTGTTCTATGAGGCAGTAGTGTAGGGGTTAGGGTGTAGGGAACATACTGTAGTCACTCTGTTCTATGAGGCAGTAGTGTAGGGGTTAGGGTGTAGGGTTAGTTACTGTGGTCACTCTGTTCTATGAGGCAGTAGTGTAGGGGTTAGGGTGCAGGGAACACACTGTGTCACCTGTCCATGAGGCAGCAGTGTAGGGGTTAGGGGGTGTAGGGTAGATACTGTGGTCACTCTGTTCTATGAGGCAGTAGTGTAGGGTTAGGGTGTAGGGTTAGTTACTGTAGTCCCCTGTCTCTATGAGGCAGTAGTGTAGGGGTTAGGTGTAGGGAACATACTGTGGTCACCTGTCTCTATGAGGCAGTAGTGTAGGGGTTAGGTGTAGGGTTAGTCACTGTGGTCACTCTGTTCTATGAGGCAGTAGTGTAGGGGTTAGGGTGTAGGGAACATACCGTGGTCACCTGTTCTATGAGGCAGTAGTGTAGGGGTTAGGGGTGTAGAACATACTGTAGTCACCTGTCCTATGAGGCAGAAGTGTAGGGGTTAGGGTGTAGGGTACTACTGTGGTTACTCTGTTCTATGAGGCAGTAGTGTAGGGGTTAGGGTGTGGGATACTACTGTGATCACCTGTTCTATGAGGCAGTAGTGTAGGGGTTAGGGTGTAGGGAACATACTGTGGTCACCTGTTCCATGAGGCAGTAGTGTAGGGGGTTAGGGTGTAGGACATACTGTGGTCACTCTGTTCTATGAGGCAGTAGTGTAGGGGTTAGGTGTAGGGAATATACTGTGGTCACTCTGTTCTATGAGGCAGCAGTGTAGGGTTAGGGTGTAGGGACATACTGTGGTCCCTCTGTTCTATGAGGCAGTAGTGTAGGGGTTAGGGTGTAGGGAATATACTGTGGTCCCTGTTCTATGAGGCAGTAGTGTAGGGGTTAGGTGTAGGGAACATACTGTGGTCACCTGTCTCTATGAGGCAGTAGTGTAGGGTTAGGTGTAGGGAACATACTGTGGTCACCATGTTCTATGAGGCAGTAGTGTAGGGTTAGGGTGTAGGGTTAGTTCACTGTAGTCACCTGTCTCCATGAGAGCAGCAGTGCAGGGGTTAGGCGGGTGTAGGAACACCTGTGGTCACCTGTCCTATGAGGCAGCAGTGTAGGGTTAGGGTGTAGGAACACTGTGGTCACCTGTTCATGAGGCAGTAGTGTAGGGGTTAGGTGTAGGTACATACTGTGGTCACTCTGTTCTATGAGGCAGCAGTGTAGGGGTTAGGTGTAGGGTACTACTGTGGTCCCCTGTCTATGAGGCAGTAGTGTAGGGTTAGGTGTAGGGTTAGTTACTGTGGTCACTCTGTTTCTATGAGGCAGCAGTGTAGGGGTTAGGGTGTAGGGTTAACACACTGTGGTCACTCTGTTCTATGAGGCAGTAGTGTAGGGTTAGGTGTAGGGAACATACTGTGGTCCCCTGTTCTATGAGGCAGTAGTGTAGGGGTTAGGGTGTAGGGAACATTACTGTGGTCACCTGTCTCTATGAGGCAGCAGTGTAGGGGTTAGGGTGTAGGGAACATACTGTGGTCACCTGTCTCCATGAGGCAGTAGTGTAGGGGTTAGGGGTGTAGGGACACTGTGCCACCTGTTCTATGAGGCAGTAGTGTAGGGGTTAGGGTGAAACATCTCGGGTCACCTGTTCCATGAGGCAGTAAGTGTAGGGGTTAGGGTGTAGGAACATACTGTGGTCACCTGTTCCATGAGGCAGTAGTGTAGGGGTTAGGGTGTAGGAACATACTGTAGTCACCTGTTCTATGAGGCAGTAGTGTAGGGGTTAGGGTGTAGGGAACATACCGTAGTCACCTGTCTCTATGAGGCAGTAGTGTAGGGGTTAGGGTGTAGGAACATACTGTGGTCACTCTGTTCTATGAGGCAGTAGTGTAGGGGTTAGGGTGTAGGGAACACACTGTGGTCACTCTGTTCTATGAGGCAGTAGTGTAGGGGTTAGGGTGTAGGGAACATACTGTGGTCACTCTGTTCTATGAGGCAGTAGTGTAGGGGTTAGGGTGTAGGAACATACTGTGGTCACCTGTTCTATGAGGCAGTAGTGTAGGGGTTAGGGTGTAGGGAACATACTGTGGTCACTCTGTTCTATGAGGCAAGTAGTGTAGGGTTAGGGTGTAGGGAACATACTGTGGTCACTCTGTTCTATGAGGCAGTAGTGTAGGGGTTAGGGTGTAGGGAACATACTGTGGTCACTCTGTTCTATGAGGCAGTAGTGTAGGGGTTAGGGTGTAGGGAACATACTGTGGTCACTCTGTTCTATGAGGCAGTAGTGTAGGGGTTAGGGTGTAGGGTACATACTGTGGTCACTCTGTTCTATGAGGCAGTAGTGTAGGGGTTAGGGTGTAGGGACATTACTGTGCTCACCTGTTCTATGAGGCAGTAGTGTAGGGGTTAGGGTGTAGGGAACAACGTGGTCACTCTGTTCTATGAGGCAGTAGTGTAGGGGTTAGGGTGTAGGGTTAGTTACTGTGGTCACTCTGTTCTATGAGGCAGTAGTGTAGGGGTTAGGTGTAGGGAACATACTGTGGTCACCCTGTTCTATGAGGCAGTAGTGTAGGGGTTAGGGGTGTAGGGTTAGTTACTGTGGTCACCTGTTCTATGAGGCAGAGTGTAGGGGTTAGGGTGTAGGGTTAGATACTGTGGTCACTCTGTTCTATGAGGCAGTAGTGTAGGGGTTAGGGTGTAGGGAACATACTGTGGTCACTCTGTTCTATGAGGCAGCAGTGTAGGGGTTAGGGTGTAGGGTTACTTACTGTGGTCACTCTGTTCTATGAGGCAGTAGTGTAGGGGTTAGGGTGTAGGGACATACTGTATCACTCTGTTCTATGAGGCAGTAGTGTAGGGGTTAGGGTGTAGGGAACATACTGTGGTCACTCTGTCTCTATGAGGCAGCAGTGTAGGGGTTAGGGTGTAGGGATATTACTGTGGTCACCTGTTCTATGAGGCAGTAGTGTAGGGGGTTAGGGTGTAGGGTACATACTGTGGTCACTCTGTTCTATGAGGCAGTAGTGTAGGGGTTAGGGTGTAGGGTTAGTTACTGTGGTCACTCTGTTCTATGAGGCAGTAGTGTAGGGGTTAGGGTGTAGGGTACATACTGTGGTCACTCTGTTCTATGAGGCAGTAGTGTAGGGGTTAGGGTGTAGGGTTAGTTACTGTGGTCACCTGTCCCATGATGGCAGTAGTGTAGGGTTAGGTGTAGGGTACATACTGTGGTCACTCTGTTCTCATGTAGGCAGTAGTGTAGGGGTTAGGGTGTAGGGTTACATACTGTGGTCACCTGTTCTATGAGGCAGCAGTGTAGGGGTTAGGTGTAGGAACATACTGTGGTCACTCTGTTCTATGAGGCAGCAGTGTAGGGGTTAGGTGTAGGAACATACTGTGATCACTCTGTTCTATGAGGCAGTAGTGTAGGGGTTAGGGTGTAGGGAACATACTGTGGTCACCTGTTCTATGAGGCAGGAGTGTAGGGTTAGGGTGTAGGGAACATACTGTGGTCACCTGTTCTATGAGGCAGTAGTGTAGGGTTAGGGTGTAGGAACACACTGTGGTCACTCTGTCTCTATGAGGCAGTAGTGTAGGGGTTAGGGTGTAGAACATACCTGTGGTCACTCTGTTCTGAGGCAGTAGTGTAGGGGTTAGGGTGTAGGGAACATACTGTGGTCACTCTGTTCTATGAGGCAGTAGTGTAGGGGTTAGGGTGTAGGGAACATACTGTGGTCACTCTGTTCTATGAGGCAGTAGTGTAGGGGTTAGGGTGTAGGGAACATACTGTGGTCACTCTGTTCTATGAGGCAGTAGTGTAGGGGTTAGGGTGTAGGAACATACTGTGGTCACCTGTTCTATGAGGCAGTAGTGTAGGGGTTAGGGGTGTAGGAACATACTGTGGTCACCTGTTCCATGAGGCAGTAGTGTAGGGGTTAGGTGTAGGGAACATACTGTGGTCACCTGTCTCCATGAGGCAGTAGTGTAGGGTTAGGGTGTAGGGAACATACTGTGGTCACTGTCTCTATGAGGCAGTAGTGTAGGGGTTAGGGGTGTAGGGAACATACTGTGGTCACTCTGTTCTATGAGGCAGTAGTGTAGGGGTTAGGGTGTAGGGTTAGTTACTGTAGTCACCGTCATCTATGAGGCAGTAGTGTAGGGGTTAGGGTGTAGGGTACATACTGTGGTCACCTGTTCGATGAGGCAGTAGTGTAGGGGTTAGGTGTAGGGTTAGTTACTGCGGTCACTCTGTTCTATGAGGCAGTAGTGTAGGGGTTAGGGTGTAGGTAGTTACTGTGGTCACCGTCTCATGAGGCAGTAGTGTAGGGGTTAGGGGTGTAGGGTACATACTGTGGTCACCTGTCTCTATGAGGCAGTAGTGTGGGGGTTAGGGTGTAGGGTAGCTACTGTGGTCACCTGTTCTCATGAGGCAGTAGTGTAGGGGTTAGGGGTGTAGGGTTAGTTACTGTAGTCACCTGTTCTATGAGGCAGCAGTGTAGGGGTTAGGGTGTAGGAACATACCGTGGTCACCTGTCTCTATGAGGCAGTAGTGTAGGGGTTAGGGTGTAGGGTACATACTGTGGTCACCTGTTCTCATGAGGCAGTAGTGTAGGGGTTAGGGTGTAGGGTTAGTTACTGTGGTCACTCTGTTCTATGAGGCAGTAGTGTAGGGGTTAGGTGTAGGGAAGATACTGTGGTCACTCTGTTCTATGAGGCAGTAGTGTAGGGGTTAGGGTGTAGGGTACTACTGTGGTCACTCTGTTCTATGAGGCAGTAGTGTAGGGGTTAGGGTGTAGGGTATTCGTGGTCACTCTGTTCTATGAGGCAGTAGTGTAGGGGTTAGTGTAGGGACATACTGTGGTCACTCTGTTCTATGAGGCAGTAGTGTAGGGTTAGGGGTGTAGGGAACATACTGTGGTCCCTCTGTTCTATGAGGCAGCAGTGTAGGGTTAGGGTGTAGGGTTAGTTACTGTGGTCACTCTGTTCTATGAGGCAGTAGTGTAGGGGTTAGGGTGTAGGGTACATACTGTGGTCACCTGTTTCTATGAGGCAGCAGTGTAGGGGTTAGGTGTAGGGGAGCTACTGCTGTCACTCTGTTCTATGAGGCAGTAGTGTAGGGGTTAGGGGTGTAGGAACATACTGTGGTCACCTGTTCCATGAGGCAGCAGTGTAGGGGTTAGGTGTAGGGTTATTACCTGTGGTCACTCTGTTCTATGAGGCAGTAGTGTAGGGGTTAGGGTGTAGGGAACATACTGTGGTCACCTGTTCTATGAGGCAGTAGTGTAGGGGTTAGGGTGTAGGGAACATACTGCGGTCACTCTGTTCTATGAGGCAGTAGTATAGGGGTTAGGGTGTAGGGAACATACTGCGGTCACTCTGTTCTATGAGGCAGTAGTGTAGGGGTTAGGGTGTAGGGAACATACTGTGGTCACTCTGTTCTATGAGGCAGTAGTGTAGGGGTTAGGGTGTAGGGAACATACTGCGGTCACTCTGTTCTATGAGGCGTTGGCAGTACAGGAAACTCTTCTCTCTCAGACGTTCTTTAGGAGGAAGGAGTCTGCTGGTGGAGGACGTGGCTGAAACCATGGAAACCACAGAGCCGTCCACCTCCGACCTGTCATCTGGGGTCACAGAGAGGTCAAGGGTTAGAGGTGGACTGACCACTGTAAAAGGAGCAGAACACCAATTAAACCAATCCATCCCAGGACATTTCTACAGCAGAACACCAATTAAACCAATCCATCCCATGACATTTCTACAGCAGAACACCAATTAAACCAATCCATCCCATGACATTTCTACAGCAGAACACCAATTAAACCAATCCATCCCAGGACATTTCTACAGCAGAACACCAATTAAACCAATCCATCCCAGGACATTTCTACAGCAGAACACCAATTAAACCAATCCATCCCAGGACATTTCTACAGCAGAACACCAATTAAACCAATCCATCCCATGACATTTCTACAGCAGAACACCAATTAAACCAATCCATCCCAGGACATTTCTACAGCAGAACACCAATTAAACCAATCCATCCCATGACATTTCTACATGCAAATAGAGACCGGTAGGCTGAAGGTCTGAGCCATCCAATAGACAGTCAGTCAGCCAGCAAGTCAGCCAGTACACAGTCAGCCAGCCAGCAAGTCAGCCAGAACAGCCCAGTCAGCCAGAACAGCCCAGTCAGCCAGCCAGCAAGTCAGCCAGTACACAGTCAGCCAGCCAGCAAGTCAGCCAGTACACAGTCAGCCAGCCAGTACACAGTCAGCCAGCCAGCAAGTCAGACAGTACACAGTCAGCCAGCCAGTCAGCCAGAACACAGTCAGTCAGCCAGCCAGTCAGCCAGAACACAGTCAGCCAGCCAGCAAGTCAGCCAGTACACAGTCAGCCAGTACACAGTCAGCCAGCCAGCAAGTCAGCCAGTACACAGTCAGCCAGCCAGTACACAGTCAGTCAGCCAGAACAGCCCAGTCAGTCAGCCAGAACAGCCCAGCCAGTCAGTCAGCCAGAACAGCCCAGTCAGTCAGCCAGAACAGCCCAGTCAGTCAGCCAGAACAGCCCAGTCAGAACAGCCCAGTCAGTCAGCCAGTCAGAACAGCCCAGTCAGTCAGCCAGTCAGTCAGCCAGAACAGCCCAGTCAGTCAGCCAGAACAGCCCAGTCAGTCAGCCAGAACAGCCCAGTCAGTCAGCCAGTCAGTCAGCCAGAACAGCCCAGTCAGTCAGCCAGAACAGCCCAGTCAGTCAGCCAGAACAGCCCAGTCAGTCAGCCAGTCAGTCAGCCAGAACAGGCCAGTCAGAGGACCTGATCAGTAATCAATAATAGTTAGTGATTAGTTAGTGATTCAGTGTGATTGATCAGTTGATCAGAGACAAGACAGATGTAGCCGACCCCCATGTCGTTGCCTACTGGGGGCGCGTGGCCGACCCCCATGTCGTTGCCTACTGGGGGGCGCCGTGTCGACCCCCGTCGTTGCCTACTGGGGCGTGCGTCGACCCCCCATGTCGTTGCCTCACGGGGGCGCGTGGCCGACCCCATGTCGTTGCCTACTGGGGGCGCGTGGCCGACCCCCATGTCGTTGCCTACTGGGGGCGCGTGGTCGACCCCCCATGTCGTTGCCTCACTGGGGGCGCGTGTCGACCCCCCATGTATTTGCCTACTGGGGCGCATGGCCTCACCCCCATGTCGCCACTGGGGCGCGTGGCGCCCCCATGTCGTTGCCTACCGGGCGCGTGGCCGACCCCCCATGTCGCGCTCACTGGGGGCGCGTGGCCGACCCCCCCATGTCGTTGCCTACTGGGGCGCGTGGCCGACCCCCCATGTCTGCCTACTGGGGCGTGCGCCGACCCCCCATGTCGTTGCCTACTGGGGGCGCCGTGGCCGACCCCCCATGTCGTTGCTACTGGGGCGCGTGGCCGACCCCCATGTCGTTGCCTACTCCCGGGCGCGCCGGCGACCCCCATGTCGTTGCCTACTCGGGGCGCGTGGTCGACCCCCATGTCGTGCCTACTGGGCGCGTGGCCGACCCCCCATGTCGTTGCTTCACTGGGGCGCGTGGCCGACCCCCCATGTCGTTGCCTCACCGGGCGCGTGGTCGACCCCCATGTCGCTGCCTACGGGCGCGTGGCCGACCCCCATGTCGTTACCTACTGGGCGCGTGGCCGACCTCCATGTCGTTGCCACTGGGGGCGCGTAGCACGACCCCCATGTCGCTGCCTACCGGGGGCGCCATGTGGTCAACCCCCCATGTCGTGCCACTGGGGCGCGTGGCACCCCCATGTCGTGCCACCGGCGCTGCCTGGCCGACCCCCATGTCGTGCCTACTGGCGCGCGGCCGACCCCTCCATGTCGTGCCTCACTGGGGGCGCGTGGCGACCCCATGTCGCTGCCTCACGGGGGCGCGTGGCCGACCCCCCCATGTCGTGCCTACTGGGGGCGCGTGGCCCGACCCCATGTCGCTGCCTCACTGGGGCGCGTGGCCGACCCCCATGTCGTTGCCTACTGGGGCGCGTGGCCGACCCCCATGTCGTTGCCTACTGGGGGCGCGTGGCCGACCCCCATGTCGTTGCCTACTGGGGGCGCGTGGCCGACCCCCATGTCGTTGCCTACTGGGCGCGTGGTCGACCCCCCATGTCGTGCACTCGGGCGCGTGGCCGACCCCCATGTCGCTGCCTACTGAGGGCGCGGCCGACCCCCATGTCGCTGCCTCACTGGGCGCGCGTGTCGACCCCCATGTCGTTGCCTCACCGGGGGCGCGTGGCCGACCCCCATGTCGTGCTCACCGGGCGCGTGGCCGACCCCATGTCGTTGCCCTACTCGGCGCGTGGCCGACCCCCCATGTCGTTGCCTCACTGGGGCGCGTGGTCGACCCCCCCATGTCGCTAGCCTACCGGGGCGCGCAAGTAGCCGACCCCCATGTCGCTGCCTACTGGGGGCGTGTGGTCGACCCCCCATGTCGCTGCCTACTGGCCGCGTGCGACCCCATGTCGCTGCCTACTCGGGCGCGTGGCGAACCCCCCATGTCGTGCCTACTGGGGCGCGTGGTCGACCCCCCATGTCGTTGCCTACTGGGCGCGTGTCGACCCCCATGTCGTTGCCTCACTGGGGGCGCGTGGCACCCCCCATGTCGCTGCCTACCGGGCGCCGTGCCGACCCCCATGTCGTTGCCTCACTGGCGCTGGCGCACCCCCATGTCGTTGCCTACTGGGGGCGCGTGGCCGACCCCCATGTCGTTGCCTACTGGGGCGCGTGGCCGACCCCCATGTCGTGCCTACGGCGCGTGGCCGACCCCATGTCGCTGCCTACTCGGGGCGCGTGGCGACCCCATGTCGTTGCCTCACTGGGGCGCGTGGCCGACCCCCATGTCGCTGCCTACTGGGGCGCGTGGCCGACCCCCCATGTCGTGCCTACTGGGGCGCGCGTGGCCGACCCCCCATGTCGTTGCCTACTGGGGGCGCGTGGCCGACCCCCATGTCGTTGCCTACTGGGGGCGCGTGGCCGACCCCCATGTCGTTGCCTACTGGGGGCGCGTGGCCGACCCCCATGTCGTTGCCTACTCGGGGCGCGTGGCCGACCCCCATGTCGTTGCCTACTGGGGGCGCGTGGCCGACCCCCATGTCGTTGCCTACTGGGGGCGCGTGGCCGACCCCCATGTCGTTGCCTACTGGGGGCGCGTGGCGACCCCATGTCGAGCTACGGGCGCGTGGCGACCCCCCATGTCGTGCCTACTGGGGGGCGCGTGGCGACCCCCATGTCGTTGCCTACTGGGGGCGCGTGGCCGACCCCCATGTCGTTGCCCACTGGGGCGCGCGTGGCCGACCCCCATTCGTGCCTACTGGGGCGCTGGCCGACCCCCATGTCGTTGCCTACCACGCCAGGGGCGCGTGGCCGACCCCCATGTCGCTGCTTACCGGGGCGTGGCCGACCCCATGTCGTTGCCCACTGGGGGCGCGTGGCCGACCCCCCCATGTCGTTGCCTCACGGCCCACCCGCTACTGGGGCGCGTGGCCGACCCCCTGCGCTGCCTACTGGCGCGTGGCGACCCCCATGTCGTGCCTACTAGGCGCGTGGCCGCCCCATGTCGTGCCTACTGGGCGCGTGGCGACCCCCCATGTCGTTGCCTACTGGGGGCGCCGCGGGCGACCCCCCATGTCGTTGCCTACTGGGGGCGCGTGGCCGACCCCCCCATGTCGTTGCCTACGGGGCGCGTGGCCGACCCCCCATGTCGGCCTACTGGGGCGCGGGCGACCCCATGTCGTGCCTACTGGGGCGCGCGGCGACCCCCCCATGTCGTTGCCTACTGGGGGCGCGTGGTCGACCCCCCATGTCGCTGCCTACGGGGCGCGGGGCCGACCCCCATGTCGTTGCCACTGGGGGCGCGCGGTCGACTCCCCCATGTCGCTGCTGGGGCGCGCGGGCTCGACCCCCATGTCGCTGCCTACTGGGGGCCGCTGGTCGACCCCCATGTCGGTTGCCTACTGGGGGCGCGTGGCACTCCCCCATGTCGTTGCCTACTCGGGGCGCGTGGCCGACCCCATGTCGCTGCCTACTGGGGGCGCGCAGGGCGACCCCCATGTCGTGCTCAACTGGGGCGCGTGTCGACCCCCCCATGTCGGTGCCTACTGGGGCCGTGGCCGACCCCCCATGTCGTTGCCTACTGGGGGCACGTGACAGCCAGTCAGTCTGGAGACTACAGGGGAACAACCCAACAGGACAGCCAGTCAGTCTGGAGCTAACAGACTACAGGGGAACAACCCAACAGGACAGCCAGTCAGTCTGGAGCTAACAGACTACAGGGGAACAACCCAACAGGACAGCCAGTCAGTCTGGAGACTACAGGGGAACAACCCAACAGGACAGCCAGTCAGTCTGGAGCTAACAGACTACAGGGGAACAACCCAACAGGACAGCCAGTCAGTCTGGAGACTACAGGGGAACAACCCAACAGGACAGCCAGTCAGTCTGGAGCTGCAGACTACAGGGGAACAACCCAACAGGACAGCCAGTCAGTCTGGAGCTAACAGACTACAGGGGAACAACCCAACAGGACAGCCAGTCAGTCTGGAGACTACAGGGGAACAACCCAACAGGACAGCCAGTCAGTCTGGAGACTACAGGGGAACAACCCAACAGGACAGCCAGTCAGTCTGGAGCTAACAGACTACAGGGGAACAACCCAACAGGACAGCCAGTCAGTCTGGAGAACTACAGGGGAACAACCCAACAGGACAGCCAGTCAGTCTGGAGCTAACAGACTACAGGGGAACAACCCAACAGGACAGCCAGTCAGTCTGGAGACTACAGGGGAACAACCCAACAGGACAGCCAGTCAGTCTGGAGCTAACACTACAGGGGAACAACCCAACAGGACAGCCAGTCAGTCTGGAGACTACAGGGGAACAACCCAACAGGACAGCCAGTCAGTCTGGAGCTAACAGACTACAGGGGAACAACCCAACAGGACAGCCAGTCAGTCTGGAGCTAACAGACTACAGGGGAACAACCCAACAGGACAGCCAGTCAGTCTGGAGACTACAGGGGAACAACCCAACAGGACAGCCAGTCAGTCTGGAGCAACAGACTACAGAGGAACAACCCAACAGGACAGCCAGTCAGTCTGGAGACTACAGGGAACAACCCAACAGGACAGCCAGTCAGTCTGGAGCTAACAGACTACAGGGGAACAACCCAACAGGACAGCCAGTCAGTCTGGAGACTACAGACTACAGGGGAACAACCCAACAGGACAGCCAGTCAGTCTGGAGACTACAGGGGAACAACCCAACAGGACAGCCAGTCAGTCTGGAGCTAACAGACTACAGGGGAACAACCCAACAGGACAGCCAGTCAGTCTGGAGACTACAGACTACAGGGGAACAACCCAACAGGACAGCCAGTCAGTCTGGAGACTACAGGGGAACAACCCAACAGGACAGCCAGTCAGTCTGGAGCTAACAGACTACAGGGGAACAACCCAACAGGACAGCCAGTCAGTCTGGAGACTACAGGGGAACAACCCAACAGGACAGCCAGTCAGTCTGGAGACTACAGGGGAACAACCCAACAGGACAGCCAGTCAGTCTGGAGCTGAGACTACAGGGGAACAACCCAACAGGACAGCCAGTCAGTCTGGAGCACTACAGGGGAACAACCCAACAGGACAGCCAGTCAGTCTGGAGCTAACAGACTACAGGGGAACAACCCAACAGGACAGCCAGTCAGTCTGGAGAGACTACAGGGGAACAACCCAACAGGACAGCCAGTCAGTCTGGAGCTAACAGACTACAGGGGAACAACCCAACAGGACAGCCAGTCAGTCTGGAGACTACAGGGGAACAACCCAACAGGACAGCCAGTCAGTCTGGAGCTAACAGACTACAGGGGAACAACCCAACAGGACAGCCAGTCAGTCTGGAGACTACAGGGGAACAACCCAACAGGACAGCCAGTCAGTCTGGAGACTACAGGGGAACAACCCAACAGGACAGCCAGTCAGTCTGGAGCTAACAGATACAGGGGAACAACCCAACAGGACAGCCAGTCAGTCTGGAGCTAACAGACTACAGGGGAACAACCCAACAGGACAGCCAGTCAGTCTGGAGCTAACAGACTACAGGGGAACAACCCAACAGGACAGCCAGTCAGTCTGGAGCTAACAGACTACAGGGGAACAACCCAACAGGACAGCCAGTCAGTCTGGAGACTACAGGGGAACAACCCAACAGGACAGCCAGTCAGTCTGGAGCTACAGACTACAGGGGAACAACCCAACAGGACAGCCAGTCAGTCTGGAGCCAACAGACTACAGGGGAACAACCCAACAGGACAGCCAGTCAGTCTGGAGACTACAGGGGAACAACCCAACAGGACAGCCAGTCAGTCTGGAGCTAACAGACTACAGGGGAACAACCCAACAGGACAGCCAGTCAGTCTGGAGCTAACAGACTACAGGGGAACAACCCAACAGGACAGCCAGTCAGTCTGGAGACTACAGGGGAACAACCCAACAGGACAGCCAGTCAGTCTGGAGCTAACAGACTACAGGGGAACAACCCAACAGGACAGCCAGTCAGTCTGGAGCTAACAGACTACAGGGGAACAACCCAACAGGACAGCCAGTCAGTCTGGAGCACAACTACAGGGGAACAACCCAACAGGACAGCCAGTCAGTCTGGAGCAACTACAGGGGAACAACCCAACAGGACAGCCAGTCAGTCTGGAGACTACAGGGGAACAACCCAACAGGACAGCCAGTCAGTCTGGAGACTACAGGGGAACAACCCAACAGGACAGCCAGTCAGTCTGGAGACTACAGGGGAACAACCCAACAGGACAGCCAGTCAGTCTGGAGACTACAGGGGAACAACCCAACAGGACAGCCAGTCAGTCTGGAGACTACAGGGGAACAACCCAACAGGACAGCCAGTCAGTCTGGAGCGCAGACTACAGGGGAACAACCCAACAGGACAGCCAGTCAGTCTGGAGACAACTACAGGGGAACAACCCAACAGGACAGCCAGTCAGTCTGGAGACTACAGGGGAACAACCCAACAGGACAGCCAGTCAGTCTGGAGTCAACTACAGGGGAACAACCCAACAGGACAGCCAGTCAGTCTGGAGCACTACAGGGGAACAACCCAACAGGACAGCCAGTCAGTCTGGAAGACTACAGGGGAACAACCCAACAGGACAGCCAGTCAGTCTGGCAGACTACAGGGGAACAACCCAACAGGACAGCCAGTCAGTCTGGAGCACTACAGGGGAACAACCCAACAGGACAGCCAGTCAGTCTGGAGCTAACACTACAGGGGAACAACCCAACAGGACAGCCAGTCAGTCTGGAGACTACAGGGGAACAACCCAACAGGACAGCCAGTCAGTCTGGAGCACTACAGGGGAACAACCCAACAGGACAGCCAGTCAGTCTGGAGCTAACAGACTACAGGGGAACAACCCAACAGGACAGCCAGTCAGTCTGGAGACTACAGGGGAACAACCCAACAGGACAGCCAGTCAGTCTGGAGACTACAGGGGAACAACCCAACAGGACAGCCAGTCAGTCTGGAGACAGACTACAGGGGAACAACCCAACAGGACAGCCAGTCAGTCTGGAGACTACAGGGGAACAACCCAACAGGACAGCCAGTCAGTCTGGAGACTACAGGGGAACAACCCAACAGGACAGCCAGTCAGTCTGGAGACTACAGGGGAACAACCCAACAGGACAGCCAGTCAGTCTGGAGACTACAGGGGAACAACCCAACAGGACAGCCAGTCAGTCTGGAGCTAACAGACTACAGGGGAACAACCCAACAGGACAGCCAGTCAGTCTGGAGCCAGACTACAGGGGAACAACCCAACAGGACAGCCAGTCAGTCTGGAGACTACAGGGGAACAACCCAACAGGACAGCCAGTCAGTCTGGAGACTACAGGGGAACAACCCAACAGGACAGCCAGTCAGTCTGGAGCTAACAGACTACAGGGGAACAACCCAACAGGACAGCCAGTCAGTCTGGAGACTACAGGGGAACAACCCAACAGGACAGCCAGTCAGTCTGGAGCAACACTACAGGGGAACAACCCAACAGGACAGCCAGTCAGTCTGGAGCTAACAGACTACAGGGGAACAACCCAACAGGACAGCCAGTCAGTCTGCAGACTACAGGGGAACAACCCAACAGGACAGCCAGTCAGTCTGCAGACTACAGGGGAACAACCCAACAGGACAGCCAGTCAGTCTGGAGACTACAGGGGAACAACCCAACAGGACAGCCAGTCAGTCTGGAGCTAACAGACTACAGGGGAACAACCCAACAGGACAGCCAGTCAGTCTGGAGACTACAGGGGAACAACCCAACAGGACAGCCAGTCAGTCTGGAGACTACAGGGGAACAACCCAACAGGACAGCCAGTCAGTCTGGAGCTCAACAGACTACAGGGGAACAACCCAACAGGACAGCCAGTCAGTCTGGAGCAACTACAGGGGAACAACCCAACAGGACAGCCAGTCAGTCTGGAGCAACTACAGGGGAACAACCCAACAGGACAGCCAGTCAGTCTGGAGCCAGACTACAGGGGAACAACCCAACAGGACAGCCAGTCAGTCTGGAGACTACAGGGGAACAACCCAACAGGACAGCCAGTCAGTCTGGAGCTAACAGACTACAGGGGAACAACCCAACAGGACAGCCAGTCAGTCTGGAGCACTACAGGGGAACAACCCAACAGGACAGCCAGTCAGTCTGGAGCAACTACAGGGGAACAACCCAACAGGACAGCCAGTCAGTCTGGAGCACAGACTACAGGGGAACAACCCAACAGGACAGCCAGTCAGTCTGGAGCTAACAGACTACAGGGGAACCAGCCAGTCAGTCTGGAGCTGCAGACTACAGGGGAACAACCCAACAGGACAGCCAGTCAGTCTGGAGACTACAGGGGAACAACCCAACAGGACAGCCAGTCAGTCTGGAGACTACAGGGGAACAACCCAACAGGACAGCCAGTCAGTCTGGAGCTAGCACTACAGGGGAACAACCCAACAGGACAGCCAGTCAGTCTGGAGCTAACAGACTACAGGGGAACAACCCAACAGGACAGCCAGTCAGTCTGGAGACTACAGGGGAACAACCCAACAGGACAGCCAGTCAGTCTGGAGACTACAGGGGAACAACCCAACAGGACAGCCAGTCAGTCTGGAGACTACAGGGGAACAACCCAACAGGACAGCCAGTCAGTCTGGAGACTACAGGGAACAACCCAACAGGACAGCCAGTCAGTCTGGAGCTAACAGACTACAGGGGAACAACCCAACAGGACAGCCAGTCAGTCTGGAGCTAACAGACTACAGGGGAACAACCCAACAGGACAGCCAGTCAGTCTGGAGCACTACAGGGGAACAACCCAACAGGACAGCCAGTCAGTCTGGAGAGCTACAGGGGAACAACCCAACAGGACAGCCAGTCAGTCTGGAGACTACAGGGGAACAACCCAACAGGACAGCCAGTCAGTCTGGAGCCAGACTACAGGGGAACAACCCAACAGGACAGCCAGTCAGTCTGGAGACTACAGGGGAACAACCCAACAGGACAGCCAGTCAGTCTGGAGCTAACAGACTACAGGGGGAACAACCCAACAGGACAGCCAGTCAGTCTGGAGCTAACAGACTACAGGGGAACAACCCAACAGGACAGCCAGTCAGTCTGGAGACTACAGGGGAACAACCCAACAGGACAGCCAGTCAGTCTGGAGCCACTACAGGGGAACAACCCAACAGGACAGCCAGTCAGTCTGGAGACTACAGGGGAACAACCCAACAGGACAGCCAGTCAGTCTGGAGCCAGACTACAGGGGAACAACCCAACAGGACAGCCAGTCAGTCTGGAGACTACAGGGGAACAACCCAACAGGACAGCCAGTCAGTCTGGAGACTACAGGGGAACAACCCAACAGGACAGCCAGTCAGTCTGGAGACTACAGGGGAACAACCCAACAGGACAGCCAGTCAGTCTGGAGACTACAGGGGAACAACCCAACAGGACAGCCAGTCAGTCTGGAGCTAACAGACTACAGGGGAACAACCCAACAGGACAGCCAGTCAGTCTGGAGCTAACAGACTACAGGGGAACAACCCAACAGGACAGCCAGTCAGTCTGGAGCTAACAGACTACAGGGGAACAACCCAACAGGACAGCCAGTCAGTCTGGAGACTACAGACTACAGGGGAACAACCCAACAGGACAGCCAGTCAGTCTGGAGACTACAGGGGAACAACCCAACAGGACAGCCAGTCAGTCTGGAGACTACAGGGGAACAACCCAACAGGACAGCCAGTCAGTCTGGAGACTACAGGGGAACAACCCAACAGGACAGCCAGTCAGTCTGGAGCTAGACTACAGGGGAACAACCCAACAGGACAGCCAGTCAGTCTGGAGCCAGACTACAGGGGAACAACCCAACAGGACAGCCAGTCAGTCTGGAGACTACAGGGGAACAACCCAACAGGACAGCCAGTCAGTCTGGAGCAGACTACAGGGGAACAACCCAACAGGACAGCCAGTCAGTCTGGAGACTACAGGGGAACAACCCAACAGGACAGCCAGTCAGTCTGGAGCTCAGACTACAGGGGAACAACCCAACAGGACAGCCAGTCAGTCTGGAGACTACAGGGGAACAACCCAACAGGACAGCCAGTCAGTCTGGAAAAGACTACAGGGGAACAACCCAACAGGACAGCCAGTCAGTCTGGAGCTACACTACAGGGGAACAACCCAACAGGACAGCCAGTCAGTCTGGAGACTACAGGGGAACAACCCAACAGGACAGCCAGTCAGTCTGGAGCTAACAGACTACAGGGGAACAACCCAACAGGACAGCCAGTCAGTCTGGAGCTAACAGACTACAGGGGAACAACCCAACAGGACAGCCAGTCAGTCTGGAGCTAACAGACTACAGGGGAACAACCCAACAGGACAGCCAGTCAGTCTGGAGACTACAGGGGAACAACCCAACAGGACAGCCAGTCAGTCTGGAGCTAACAGACTACAGGGGAACAACCCAACAGGACAGCCAGTCAGTCTGGAGACTACAGGGGAACAACCCAACAGGACAGCCAGTCAGTCTGGAGCTAACAGACTACAGGGGAACAACCCAACAGGACAGCCAGTCAGTCTGGAGACTACAGGGGAACAACCCAACAGGACAGCCAGTCAGTCTGGAGCTCAGACTACAGGGGAACAACCCAACAGGACAGCCAGTCAGTCTGGAGACTACAGGGGAACAACCCAACAGGACAGCCAGTCAGTCTGGAGACTACAGGGGAACAACCCAACAGGACAGCCAGTCAGTCTGGAGACTACAGGGGAACAACCCAACAGGACAGCCAGTCAGTCTGGAGCTAACAGACTACAGGGGAACAACCCAACAGGACAGCCAGTCAGTCTGGAGCAGACTACAGGGGAACAACCCAACAGGACAGCCAGTCAGTCTGGAGACTACAGGGGAACAACCCAACAGGACAGCCAGTCAGTCTGGAGACTACAGGGGAACAACCCAACAGGACAGCCAGTCAGTCTGGAGACTACAGGGGAACAACCCAACAGGACAGCCAGTCAGTCTGGAGACTACAGGGGAACAACCCAACAGGACAGCCAGTCAGTCTGGAGACTACAGGGGAACAACCCAACAGGACAGCCAGTCAGTCTGGAGCTGCAGACTACAGGGGAACAACCCAACAGGACAGCCAGTCAGTCTGGAGACTACAGGGGAACAACCCAACAGGACAGCCAGTCAGTCTGGAGCTAACAGACTACAGGGGAACAACCCAACAGGACAGCCAGTCAGTCTGGAGCTAACAGACTACAGGGGAACAACCCAACAGGACAGCCAGTCAGTCTGGAGCTGCAGACTACAGGGGAACAACCCAACAGGACAGCCAGTCAGTCTGGAGCAACTACAGGGGAACAACCCAACAGGACAGCCAGTCAGTCTGGAGACTACAGGGGAACAACCCAACAGGACAGCCAGTCAGTCTGGAGCCAGACTACAGGGGAACAACCCAACAGGACAGCCAGTCAGTCTGGAGACTACAGGGGAACAACCCAACAGGACAGCCAGTCAGTCTGGAGCAGACTACAGGGGAACAACCCAACAGGACAGCCAGTCAGTCTGGAGAGACTACAGGGGAACAACCCAACAGGACAGCCAGTCAGTCTGGAGACTACAGGGGAACAACCCAACAGGACAGCCAGTCAGTCTGGAGCACTACAGGGAACAACCCAACAGGACAGCCAGTCAGTCTGGAGACTACAGGGAACAACCCAACAGGACAGCCAGTCAGTCTGGAGCTAACAGACTACAGGGGAACAACCCAACAGGACAGCCAGTCAGTCTGGAGACTACAGGGGAACAACCCAACAGGACAGCCAGTCAGTCTGGAGACTACAGGGGAACAACCCAACAGGACAGCCAGTCAGTCTGGAGGACTACAGGGGAACAACCCAACAGGACAGCCAGTCAGTCTGGAGCAACTACAGGGGAACAACCCAACAGGACAGCCAGTCAGTCTGGAGACTACAGGGGAACAACCCAACAGGACAGCCAGTCAGTCTGGAGACTACAGGGGAACAACCCAACAGGACAGCCAGTCAGTCTGGAGCCTACAGGGGAACAACCCAACAGGACAGCCAGTCAGTCTGGAGACTACAGGGGAACAACCCAACAGGACAGCCAGTCAGTCTGGAGTCAGACTACAGGGGAACAACCCAACAGGACAGCCAGTCAGTCTGGAGCTAACAGACTACAGGGGAACAACCCAACAGGACAGCCAGTCAGTCTGGAGACTACAGGGGAACAACCCAACAGGACAGCCAGTCAGTCTGGAGACTACAGGGGAACAACCCAACAGGACAGCCAGTCAGTCTGGAGACTACAGGGGAACAACCCAACAGGACAGCCAGTCAGTCTGGAGCCTACAGGGGAACAACCCAACAGGACAGCCAGTCAGTCTGGAGCTAACAGACTACAGGGGAACAACCCAACAGGACAGCCAGTCAGTCTGGAGACTACAGGGGAACAACCCAACAGGACAGCCAGTCAGTCTGGAGCTAACAGACTACAGGGGAACAACCCAACAGGACAGCCAGTCAGTCTGGAGACTACAGGGGAACAACCCAACAGGACAGCCAGTCAGTCTGGAGCAACTACAGGGGAACAACCCAACAGGACAGCCAGTCAGTCTGGAGCTAACAGACTACAGGGGAACAACCCAACAGGACAGCCAGTCAGTCTGGAGCTGCAGACTACAGGGGAACAACCCAACAGGACAGCCAGTCAGTCTGGAGCTAACAGACTACAGGGGAACAACCCAACAGGACAGCCAGTCAGTCTGGAGACTACAGGGGAACAACCCAACAGGACAGCCAGTCAGTCTGGAGCTACTACAGGGGAACAACCCAACAGGACAGCCAGTCAGTCTGGAGCACTACAGGGGAACAACCCAACAGGACAGCCAGTCAGTCTGGAGACTACAGGGGAACAACCCAACAGGACAGCCAGTCAGTCTGGAGCTAACAGACTACAGGGGAACAACCCAACAGGACAGCCAGTCAGTCTGGAGCTACAGACTACAGGGGAACAACCCAACAGGACAGCCAGTCAGTCTGGAGACTACAGGGGAACAACCCAACAGGACAGCCAGTCAGTCTGGAGCCAGACTACAGGGGAACAACCCAACAGGACAGCCAGTCAGTCTGGAGCAACAGACTACAGGGGAACAACCCAACAGGACAGCCAGTCAGTCTGGAGACTAACAGACTACAGGGGAACAACCCAACAGGACAGCCAGTCAGTCTGGAGACTACAGGGGAACAACCCAACAGGACAGCCAGTCAGTCTGGAGCCAGACTACAGGGGAACAACCCAACAGGACAGCCAGTCAGTCTGGAGACTACAGGGGAACAACCCAACAGGACAGCCAGTCAGTCTGGAGCTAACAGACTACAGGGGAACAACCCAACAGGACAGCCAGTCAGTCTGGAGACTACAGGGGAACAACCCAACAGGACAGCCAGTCAGTCTGGAGCCAGACTACAGGGGAACAACCCAACAGGACAGCCAGTCAGTCTGGAGCACTACAGGGGAACAACCCAACAGGACAGCCAGTCAGTCTGAGTAACAGACTACAGGGGAACAACCCAACAGGACAGCCAGTCAGTCTGGAGCTAACAGACTACAGGGGAACAACCCAACAGGACAGCCAGTCAGTCTGGAGCAACTACAGGGGAACAACCCAACAGGACAGCCAGTCAGTCTGGAGCTCAGACTACAGGGGAACAACCCAACAGGACAGCCAGTCAGTCTGGAGCTACAGACTACAGGGGAACAACCCAACAGGACAGCCAGTCAGTCTGGAGCAGACTACAGGGGAACAACCCAACAGGACAGCCAGTCAGTCTGGAGACTACAGGGGAACAACCCAACAGGACAGCCAGTCAGTCTGGAGACTACAGCCGGGGAACAACCCAACAGGACAGCCAGTCAGTCTGGAGACTACAGGGGAACAACCCAACAGGACAGCCAGTCAGTCTGGAGACTACAGGGGAACAACCCAACAGGACAGCCAGTCAGTCTGGAGACTACAGACTACAGGGGAACAACCCAACAGGACAGCCAGTCAGTCTGGAGACTACAGGGGAACAACCCAACAGGACAGCCAGTCAGTCTGGAGCTAACAGACTACAGGGGAACAACCCAACAGGACAGCCAGTCAGTCTGGAGACTACAGGGGAACAACCCAACAGGACAGCCAGTCAGTCTGGAGCTAACAGACTACAGGGGAACAACCCAACAGGACAGCCAGTCAGTCTGGAGCTAACAGACTACAGGGGAACAACCCAACAGGACAGCCAGTCAGTCTGGAGACTACAGGGGAACAACCCAACAGGACAGCCAGTCAGTCTGGAGACTACAGGGGAACAACCCAACAGGACAGCCAGTCAGTCTGGAGACTACAGGGGAACAACCCAACAGGACAGCCAGTCAGTCTGGAGCTAACAGACTACAGGGGAACAACCCAACAGGACAGCCAGTCAGTCTGGAGACTACAGGGGAACAACCCAACAGGACAGCCAGTCAGTCTGGAGACTACAGGGGAACAACCCAACAGGACAGCCAGTCAGTCTGGAGAGACTACAGGGGAACAACCCAACAGGACAGCCAGTCAGTCTGGAGACTACAGGGGAACAACCCAACAGGACAGCCAGTCAGTCTGGAGCTAACAGACTACAGGGGAACAACCCAACAGGACAGCCAGTCAGTCTGGAGACTACAGGGGAACAACCCAACAGGACAGCCAGTCAGTCTGGAGACTACAGGGGAACAACCCAACAGGACAGCCAGTCAGTCTGGAGCTAACAGACTACAGGGGAACAACCCAACAGGACAGCCAGTCAGTCTGGAGCTAACAGACTACAGGGGAACAACCCAACAGGACAGCCAGTCAGTCTGGAGCTAACGACTACAGGGGAACAACCCAACAGGACAGCCAGTCAGTCTGGAGCACTACAGGGGAACAACCCAACAGGACAGCCAGTCAGTCTGGAGACTACAGGGGAACAACCCAACAGGACAGCCAGTCAGTCTGGAGCTAACAGACTACAGGGGAACAACCCAACAGGACAGCCAGTCAGTCTGGAGCTGCAGACTACAGGGGAACAACCCAACAGGACAGCCAGTCAGTCTGGAGACTACAGGGGAACAACCCAACAGGACAGCCAGTCAGTCTGGAGCTAACAGACTACAGGGGAACAACCCAACAGGACAGCCAGTCAGTCTGGAGACTACAGGGGAACAACCCAACAGGACAGCCAGTCAGTCTGGAGACTACAGGGGAACAACCCAACAGGACAGCCAGTCAGTCTGGAGACTACAGGGGAACAACCCAACAGGACAGCCAGTCAGTCTGGAGCTAACAGACTACAGGGGAACAACCCAACAGGACAGCCAGTCAGTCTGGAGACTACAGGGGAACAACCCAACAGGACAGCCAGTCAGTCTGGAGTCACTACAGGGGAACAACCCAACAGGACAGCCAGTCAGTCTGGAGCCACTACAGGGGGAACAACCCAACAGGACAGCCAGTCAGTCTGGAGACTACAGGGGAACAACCCAACAGGACAGCCAGTCAGTCTGGAGACTACAGGGGAACAACCCAACAGGACAGCCAGTCAGTCTGGAGCTAACAGACTACAGGGGAACAACCCAACAGGACAGCCAGTCAGTCTGGAGACTACAGGGGAACAACCCAACAGGACAGCCAGTCAGTCTGGAGACTACAGGGGAACAACCCAACAGGACAGCCAGTCAGTCTGGAGCTAACAGACTACAGGGGAACAACCCAACAGGACAGCCAGTCAGTCTGGAGACTACAGGGGAACAACCCAACAGGACAGCCAGTCAGTCTGGAGCTAACAGACTACAGGGGAACAACCCAACAGGACAGCCAGTCAGTCTGGAGACTACAGGGGAACAACCCAACAGGACAGCCAGTCAGTCTGGAGCCTACAGGGGAACAACCCAACAGGACAGCCAGTCAGTCTGGAGACTACAGGGGAACAACCCAACAGGACAGCCAGTCAGTCTGGAGCCTACAGGGGAACAACCCAACAGGACAGCCAGTCAGTCTGGAGCTAACAGACTACAGGGGAACAACCCAACAGGACAGCCAGTCAGTCTGGAGACTACAGGGGAACAACCCAACAGGACAGCCAGTCAGTCTGGAGCTAACAGACTACAGAGGAACAACCCAACAGGACAGCCAGTCAGTCTGGAGACTACAGGGGAACAACCCAACAGGACAGCCAGTCAGTCTGGAGCTAACAGACTACAGGGGAACAACCCAACAGGACAGCCAGTCAGTCTGGAGCTAACAGACTACAGGGGAACAACCCAACAGGACAGCCAGTCAGTCTGGAGACTACAGGGGAACAACCCAACAGGACAGCCAGTCAGTCTGGAGCACTACAGGGGAACAACCCAACAGGACAGCCAGTCAGTCTGGAGCTAACAGACTACAGGGGAACAACCCAACAGGACAGCCAGTCAGTCTGGAGACTACAGGGGAACAACCCAACAGGACAGCCAGTCAGTCTGGAGCCAACAGACTACAGGGGAACAACCCAACAGGACAGCCAGTCAGTCTGGAGCTCAGACTACAGGGGAACAACCCAACAGGACAGCCAGTCAGTCTGGAGACTACAGGGGAACAACCCAACAGGACAGCCAGTCAGTCTGAGACTACAGGGGAACAACCCAACAGGACAGCCAGTCAGTCTGGAGCTAACAGACTACAGGGGAACAACCCAACAGGACAGCCAGTCAGTCTGGAGACTACAGGGGAACAACCCAACAGGACAGCCAGTCAGTCTGGAGCTAACAGACTACAGGGGAACAACCCAACAGGACAGCCAGTCAGTCTGGAGCTAACAGACTACAGGGGAACAACCCAACAGGACAGCCAGTCAGTCTGGAGCAGACTACAGGGGAACAACCCAACAGGACAGCCAGTCAGTCTGGAGCTAACAGACTACAGGGGAACAACCCAACAGGACAGCCAGTCAGTCTGGAGACTACAGGGGAACAACCCAACAGGACAGCCAGTCAGTCTGGAGACTACAGGGGAACAACCCAACAGGACAGCCAGTCAGTCTGGAGACTACAGGGGAACAACCCAACAGGACAGCCAGTCAGTCTGGAGACTACAGGGAACAACCCAACAGGACAGCCAGTCAGTCTGGAGGCTACAGGGAACAACCCAACAGGACAGCCAGTCAGTCTGGAGCACTACAGGGGAACAACCCAACAGGACAGCCAGTCAGTCTGGAGACTACAGGGGAACAACCCAACAGGACAGCCAGTCAGTCTGGAGCTAACAGACTACAGGGGAACAACCCAACAGGACAGCCAGTCAGTCTGGAGACTACAGGGGAACAACCCAACAGGACAGCCAGTCAGTCTGGAGACTACAGGGGAACAACCCAACAGGACAGCCAGTCAGTCTGGAGCAGACTACAGGGGAACAACCCAACAGGACAGCCAGTCAGTCTGGAGCTACACTACAGGGGAACAACCCAACAGGACAGCCAGTCAGTCTGGAGCCAGTCAGTCTCACATTCACATCTTAACACACCTGCGTCTGTGCTGGTGTTGCCGTCGGTTGCATTGTGGTATGTGATCAGCCAATGGCGTAGCAGAGAGAAACTGTAGAGGTTCATCCATTGGTCGTCTGAGAAGGCTTGGCTGACACACAGCACCGTGAAGAAGTCCCCACACACACACCCATCCAGCTCCGCCACCTGCCCCGGCTACACACACAAACACACACACACACACACACACCACACACACACACACACAATTTAGAACAGACATTCAGAACGGCCAGGTAGTTCATTACAGTTGTGCATGTAAAAATATGCAGTGATTTGATTGGTTGATTAGAGGTCACCTGACGTATTCGAGGGCCAGTGAAAAACCCTCCTGACGAAGCCACACCTCCCTGCTGAACGCTGGCGTAGCGCAGCCAATCACCGAGCCTCTTACTGAGCAGGGTCACATGATCTACACACAAACACACACACACTTACATTTTAGTCATTTAGCAGACGCTCTTATCCAGAGAGACATACAGTTAGTATATTCACATTAAGATAGCTAGGTGGGACAACCACATATTACAGTAGTTAGTATATTCATATTAAGACAGCTAGGTGGGACAACCACATATTACAGTAGTTAGTATATTCATATTAAGACAGCTAGGT
>NC_059226.1:38274811-38304811 GCF_020615455.1 Coregonus clupeaformis | reverse complement strand
GTCAGTTAGGGTTTAGGGTGTAGGGTTTAGGGTACCTCCTAGTGTACTTGGTGGAGGCCAGTATGAGGTGTAGTCAGTTAGGGTTTAGGGTGTAGGGTTTAGGGTACCTCCTAGTGTACTTGGTGGAGGCCAGTATGAGGTGTAGTCAGTTAGGGTGTAGGGTTAAGGGTTTAGGGTACCTCCTAGTGTCCTTGGTGGAGGCCAGTATGAGGTGTAGTCAGTTAGGGTTTAGGGTGTAGGGGTTTAGGGTACCTCCTAGTGTACTTGGTAGAGGCCAGTATGAGGTGTAGTCAGTTAGGGTTTAGGGTGTAGGGTTTAGGGTACCTCCTAGTGTACTTGGTAGAGGCCAGTATGAGGTGTAGTCTCTGGAGTGAGTCGATGACATCATGGCCGTATTCTTTACCCGTCAGCTGCTTGGTGATCCTACTGTAGAACTTCTGGAGCTCCGCCTCCCCGATCTCCCTGGAAACAACATCACAGCTCCGGGTTAGTGGTGAACGACTCCAGGGAGGTATACTACAAAGCAGGGTCAATGAGTTAGCCAGCTAACTTTGATTAGCAACCAGAAATAACTGTTGATTTTCTGATTCATTAAGAAAGCTAAACTTAAAAAATGTCTTTTTGGTTGTTGAGTCAATTAGACCATGCCAATTTCAAGCTTTCCTTTAAAAAAAATTAAAGAAAAGTTATTTCAGAATAGTTTGGCAAGTTAGCTAAAGGCGGCTACAAGCTCCTCTCGGTTGATCTGCGTGCACACGGGCGGAGTCGGGGCTGCGTTCTACCTAGAGGCGAAGTCCGCCTTGTGTAATGTATATCCACTAGGGGGCGTGGGGAGCCAGAGGGGCCTTGTGTAATGTTTATCCACTAGGGGGCGTGGGGAGCCAGAGGGGCCTTGTGTAATGTATATCCACTAGGGGGGCGTGGGGAGCCAGAGGGGCCTTGTGTAATGTATATCCACTAGGGGGCGTGGGGAGCCAGAGGGGCCTTGTGTAATGTTTATCCACTAGGGGGCGTGGGGAGCCAGAGGGGCCTTGTGTAATGTTTATCCACTAGGGGGCGTGGGGAGCCAGAGGGGCCTTGTGTAATGTTTATCCACTAGGGGGCTTGGGGAGCCAGAGGGGCCTTGTGTAATGTTTATCCACTAGGGGGCGTGGGGAGCCAGAGGGCCCTTGTGTAATGTTTATCCACTAGGGGGCGTGGGGGAGCCAGAGGGGCCTTGTGTAATGTATATCCACTAGGGGGCGTGGGGAGCCAGAGGGGCCTTGTGTAATGTTTATCCACTAGGGGGCGTGGGGAGCCAGAGGGGCCTTGTGTAATGTATATCCACTAGGGGGGCGTGGGGAGCCAGAGGGGCCTTGTGTAATGTTTATCCACTAGGGGGCGTGGGGAGCCAGAGGGGCCTTGTGTAATGTTTATCCACTAGGGGGCGTGGGGGAGCCAGAGGGGCCTTGTGTAATGTTTATCCACTAGGGGGCGTGGGGAGCCAGAGGGGCCTTGTGTAATGTATATCCACTAGGGGCGTGGGGAGCCAGAGGGGCCTTGTGTAATGTATATCCACTAGGGGGCGTGGGGAGCCAGAGGGGCCTTGTGTAATGTTTATCCACTAGGGGGCTTGGGGAGGGCCTTGTGTAATGTTTATCCACTAGGGGGCTTGGGGAGCCAGAGGGGCCTTGTGTAATGTTTATCCACTAGGGGGCGTGGGGGAGAGGGCCTTGTGTAATGTATATCCACTAGGGGGGGTGGGGAGCCAGAGGGGCCTTGTGTAATGTTTATCCACTAGGGGGCTTGGGGAGCCAGAGGGGCCTTGTGTAATGTTTATCCACTAGGGGGCGTGGGGAGCCAGAGGGGCCTTGTGTAATGTATATCCACTAGGGGGCGTGGGGAGCCAGAGGGGCCTTGTGTAATGTATATCCACTAGGGGGCGTGGGGAGCCAGAGGGGCCTTGTGTAATGTTTATCCACTAGGGGGGCGTGGGGAGCCAGAGGGGCCTTGTGTAATGTATATCCACTAGGGGGCGTGGGGAGCCAGAGGGGCCTTGTGTAATGTATATCCACTAGGGGGCGTGGGGAGCCAGAGGGGCCTTGTGTAATGTTTATCCACTAGGGGGCGTGGGGAGCCAGAGGGGCCTTGTGTAATGTTTATCCACTAGGGGGCTTGGGGAGCCAGAGGGGCCTTGTGTAATGTATATCCACTAGGGGGCTTGGGGAGCCAGAGGGGCCTTGTGTAATGTTTATCCACTAGGGGGCTTGGGGAGCCAGAGGGGCCTTGTGTAATGTTTATCCACTAGGGGGCTTGGGGAGCCAGAGGGGCCTTGTGTAATGTTTATCCACTAGGGGGCTTGGGGAGCCAGAGGGGCCTTGTGTAATGTTTATCCACTAGGGGCTTGGGGAGCCAGAGGGGCCTTGTGTAATGTTTATCCACTAGGGGGCGTGGGGAGCCAGAGGGGCCTTGTGTAATGTTTATCCACTAGGGGGCTTGGGGAGCCAGAGGGGCCTTGTGTAATGTATATCCACTAGGGGGCGTGGGGAGCCAGAGGGGCCTTGTGTAATGTTTATCCACTAGGGGGCGTGGGGAGCCAGAGGGGCCTTGTGTAATGTATATCCACTAGGGGGCGTGGGGAGCCAGAGGGGCCTTGTGTAATGTTTATCCACTAGGGGGCGTGGGGAGCCAGAGGGGCCTTGTGTAATGTATATCCACTAGGGGGCTTGGGGAGGGCCTTGTGTAATGTATATCCACTAGGGGGCGTGGGGAGCCAGAGGGGCCTTGTGTAATGTATATCCACTAGGGGGCTTGGGGAGGGCCTTGTGTAATGTATATCCACACTAGGGGGCGTGGGGAGCCAGAGGGGCCTTGTGTAATGTATATCCACTAGGGGGCGTGGGGAGCCAGAGGGGCCTTGTGTAATGTTTATCCACTAGGGGGGGCGTGGGGAGCCAGAGGGGCCCTTGTGTAATGTTTATCCACTAGGGGGCGTGGGGAGCCAGAGGGCCTTGTGTAATGTTTATCCACTAGGGGGCGTGGGGAGCCAGAGGGGCCTTGTGTAATGTTTATCCACTAGGGGGCGTGGGGAGCCAGAGGGGGCCCTTGTGTAATGTTTATCCACTAGGGGGCGTGGGGGAGCCAGAGGGGCCTTGTGTAATGTTTATCCACTAGGGGGCGTGGGGAGCCAGAGGGCCTTGTGTAATGTATATCCACTAGGGGGCTGGGGAGCCAGAGGGGCCTTGTGTAATGTTTATCCACTAGGGGGCGTGGGGGAGCCAGAGGGGCCTTGTGTAATGTTTATCCACTAGGGGGCTGGGGAGCCAGAGGGGCCTTGTGTAATGTTTATCCACTAGGGGCGTGGGGAGCCAGAGGGGCCTTGTGTAATGTATATCCACTAGGGGGCGTGGGGAGCCAGAGGGGCCTTGTGTAATGTATATCCACTAGGGGGCGTGGGGAGCCAGAGGGGCCTTGTGTAATGTTTATCCACTAGGGGGCTTGGGGAGGGCCTTGTGTAATGTTTATCCACTAGGGGGCTTGGGGAGCCAGAGGGGCCTTGTGTAATGTTTATCCACTAGGGGGCGTGGGGAGCCAGAGGGGCCTTGTGTAATGTATATCCACTAGGGGGCGTGGGGAGCCAGAGGGGCCTTGTGTAATGTTTATCCACTAGGGGGCTTGGGGAGCCAGAGGGGCCTTGTGTAATGTTTATCCACTAGGGGGCGTGGGGGAGCCAGAGGGGCCTTGTGTAATGTATATCCACTAGGGGGGCGTGGGGGAGCCAGAGGGGCCTTGTGTAATGTATATCCACTAGGGGGCGTGGGGGAGCCAGAGGGGCCTTGTGTAATGTTTATCCACTAGGGGGCGTGGGGAGCCAGAGGGGCCTTGTGTAATGTATATCCACTAGGGGGCGTGGGGAGCCAGAGGGGCCTTGTGTAATGTATATCCACTAGGGGGCGTGGGGAGCCAGAGGGGCCTTGTGTAATGTTTATCCACTAGGGGCGTGGGAGCCAGAGGGGCCTTGTGTAATGTTTATCCACTAGGGGGCTTGGGGAGCCAGAGGGGCCTTGTGTAATGTATATCCACTAGGGGGCTTGGGGAGCCAGAGGGGCCTTGTGTAATGTTTATCCACTAGGGGGCTTGGGGAGCCAGAGGGGCCTTGTGTAATGTTTATCCACTAGGGGGCTTGGGGAGCCAGAGGGGCCTTGTGTAATGTTTATCCACTAGGGGGCTTGGGGAGCCAGAGGGGCCTTGTGTAATGTTTATCCACTAGGGGGCTTGGGGAGCCAGAGGGGCCTTGTGTAATGTTTATCCACTAGGGGGCGTGGGGAGCCAGAGGGGCCTTGTGTAATGTTTATCCACTAGGGGGCTTGGGGAGCCAGAGGGGCCTTGTGTAATGTATATCCACTAGGGGGCGTGGGGAGCCAGAGGGGCCTTGTGTAATGTTTATCCACTAGGGGGCGTGGGGAGCCAGAGGGGCCTTGTGTAATGTATATCCACTAGGGGGCGTGGGGAGCCAGAGGGGCCTTGTGTAATGTTTATCCACTAGGGGGCGTGGGGAGCCAGAGGGGCCTTGTGTAATGTATATCCACTAGGGGGCTTGGGGAGGGCCTTGTGTAATGTATATCCACTAGGGGGCGTGGGGAGCCAGAGGGGCCTTGTGTAATGTATATCCACTAGGGGGCTTGGGGAGGGCCTTGTGTAATGTATATCCACTAGGGGGCGTGGGGAGCCAGAGGGGCCTTGTGTAATGTATATCCACTAGGGGGCGTGGGGAGCCAGAGGGGCCTTGTGTAATGTTTATCCACTAGGGGGCGTGGGGAGCCAGAGGGGCCTTGTGTAATGTTTATCCACTAGGGGGCGTGGGGAGCCAGAGGGGCCTTGTGTAATGTTTATCCACTAGGGGGCGTGGGGAGCCAGAGGGGCCTTGTGTAATGTTTATCCACTAGGGGGCGTGGGGAGCCAGAGGGGCCTTGTGTAATGTTTATCCACTAGGGGGCGTGGGGGAGCCAGAGGGGCCTTGTGTAATGTTTATCCACTAGGGGGCGTGGGGGAGCCAGAGGGGCCTTGTGTAATGTTTATCCACTAGGGGGCGTGGGGAGCCAGAGGGGCCTTGTGTAATGTATATCCACTAGGGGGCGTGGGGAGCCAGAGGGGCCTTGTGTAATGTATATCCACTAGGGGGCTTGGGGAGCCAGAGGGGCCTTGTGTAATGTTTATCCACTAGGGGGCGTGGGGAGCCAGAGGGGCCTTGTGTAATGTTTATCCACTAGGGGCGTGGGGAGCCAGAGGCGCCTTGTGTAATGTATATCCACTAGGGGGCTTGGGGAGCCAGAGGGGCCTTGTGTAATGTTTATCCACTAGGGGGCGTGGGGAGCCAGAGGGGCCTTGTGTAATGTTTATCCACTAGGGGGCTTGGGGAGCCAGAGGGGCCTTGTGTAATGTTTATCCACTAGGGGGCGTGGGGAGCCAGAGGGGCCTTGTGTAATGTATATCCACTAGGGGGCGTGGGGGAGCCTGAGGGGCCTTGTGTAATGTTTATCCACTAGGGGGCGTGGGGAGCCAGAGGGGCCTTGTGTAATGTTTATCCACTAGGGGGCGTGGGGAGCCAGAGGGGCCTTGTGTAATGTTTATCCACTAGGGGGCGTGGGGAGCCAGAGGGGCCTTGTGTAATGTATATCCACTAGGGGGCGTGGGGAGCCAGAGGGGCCTTGTGTAATGTTTATCCACTAGGGGGCGTGGGGAGCCAGAGGGGCCTTGTGTAATGTTTATCCACTAGGGGGCGTGGGGAGCCAGAGGGGCCTTGTGTAATGTATATCCACTAGGGGGCGTGGGGGAGCCAGAGGGGCCTTGTGTAATGTTTATCCACTAGGGGCGTGGGGAGCCAGAGGGGCCTTGTGTAATGTATATCCACTAGGGGCCTTGGGGAGCCAGAGGGGCCTTGTGTAATGTTTATCCACTAGGGGGCGTGGGGAGCCAGAGGGGCCTTGTGTAATGTTTATCCACTAGGGGGCGTGGGGAGCCAGAGGGGCTAACTGCTATTGTTATTATTAATAATATTACTACTGAGGAGGAGAAGAAGAAAGACTGAGAAAACAGCCACAAGAGGGGACGACGGAGAATACTTCATCCACGGACCACCACCACAAGAGGGGACGACGGAGAACACTTCATCCACGGACCACCACCACAAGAGGGGACGACGGAGAACAGTTCATCCACGGACCACCACCACAAGAGGGGACGACGGAGAACACTTCATCCACAGACCACCACCACAAGAGGGGACGACGGAGAACACTTCATCCACAGACCACCACCACAAGAGGGGACGACGGAGAACACTTCATCCACGGACCACCACCACAAGAGGGGACGACGGAGAACAGTTCATCCACGGACCACCACCACAAGAGGGGACGACGGAGAACACTTCATCCACAGACCACCACCACAAGAGGGGACGACGGAGAACACTTCATCCACAGACCACCACCACAAGAGGGGACGACGGAGAACACTTCATCCACGGACCACCACCACAAGAGGGGACGACGGAGAACACTTCATCCACGGACCACCACCACAAGAGGGGACGACGGAGAACAGTTCATCCACGGACCACCACCACAAGAGGGGACGACGGAGAACACTTCATCCACGGAACACCACCACAAGAGGGGACGACGGAGAACACTTCATCCACAGACCACCACCACAAGAGGGGACGACGGAGAACACTTCATCCACGGACCACCACCACAAGAGGGGACGACGGAGAACAGTTCATCCACGGAACACCACCACAAGAGGGGACGACGGAGAACAGTTCATCCACGGACCACCACCACAAGAGGGGACGACGGAGAACAGTTCATCCACGGACCACCACCACAAGAGGGGACGACGGAGAACAGTTCATCCACGGACCACCACCACAAGAGGGGACGACGGAGAACACTTCATCCACGGACCACCACCACAAGAGGGGACGACGGAGAACACTTCATCCACGGACCACCACCACAAGAGGGGACGACGGAGAACACTTCATCCACGGACCACGTACCCCTTTCCAATTGGCTCATTCATCCCCCTCCCCTCCTCTCCCCTGTAACTATTCCCCAGGTTGTTGCTGTAAATGAGAATGTGTCCTCAGTCAACTTACCTGGTAAAATAAGGGTAAAATAAAGAACATTGAGTCGTTACTGGTTACTGGTTCCCCCTGTATAACCAAGTTATACTCATTGTGTATTTATTAATACTTTTATCACACTGACTGCTCTGGTCCAGGCTGCTCTCTCACTAACTACACTGACTGCTCTGGTCCAGGCTGCTCTCTCACTAACTACACTGACTGCTCTGGTCCAGGCTGCTCTCTCACTAACTACACTGACTGCTCTGGTCCAGGCTGCTCTCTCACTAACTACACTGACTGCTCTGGTCCAGGCTGCTCTCCGACTAACTACACTGACTGCTCTGGTCCAGGCTGCTCTCTCACTAACTACACTGACTGCTCTGGTCCAGGCTGCTCTCTCACTAACTACACTGACTGCTCTGGTCCAGGCTGCTCTCTCACTAACTACACTGACTGCTCTGGTCCAGGCTGCGCTCTCACTAACTACACTGACTGCTCTGGTCCAGGCTGCTCTCTCACTAACTACACTGACTGCTCTGGTCCAGGCTGCTCTCTCACTAACTACACTGACTGCTCTGGTCCAGGCTGCTCTCTCACTAACTACACTGACTGCTCTGGTCCAGGCTGCTCTCTCACTAACTACACTGACTGCTCTGGTCCAGGCTGCGCTCTCACTAACTACACTGACTGCTCTGGTCCAGGCTGCTCTCTCACTAACTACACTGACTGCTCTGGTCCAGGCTGCTCTCTCACTAACTACACTGACTGCTCTGGTCCAGGCTGCTCTCCGACTAACTACACTGACTGCTCTGGTCCAGGCTTCTCTCTCACTAACTACACTGACTGCTCTGGTCCAGGCTGCTCTCTCACTGACTGCTCTGGTCCAGGCTGCTCTCTCACTGACTGCTCTGGTCCAGGCTGCTCTCTCACTAACTACACTGACTGCTCTGGTCCAGGCTGCTGTCTCACTAACTACACTGACTGCTCTGGTCCAGACTGCTCTCCGACTAATTACACTGACTGCTCTGGTCCAGGCTGCTCTCTCACTAACTACACTGACTGCTCCTGGTCCAGGCTGCTCTCTCACTAACTACACTGACTGCTCTGGTCCAGGCTGCTCTCTCTCACTAACTACACTGACTGCTCTGGTCCAGGCTGCTCTCTCACTAACTACACTGACTGCTCTGGTCCAGGCTGCTCTCTCTCACTAACTACACTGACTGCTCTGGTCCAGGCTGCTCTCTCACTAACTACACTGACTGCTCTGGTCCAGGCTGCTCTCTCACTAACTACACTGACTGCTCTGGTCCAGGCTGCTCTCTCACTAACTACACTGACTGCTCTGGTCCAGGCTGCTCTCTCACTAACTACACTGACTGCTCTGGTCCAGGCTGCTCTCTCACTAACTACACTGACTGCTCTGGTCCAGGCTGCTCTCTCACTAACTACACTGACTGCTCTGGTCCAGGCTGCTCTCCCGACTAACTACACTGACTGCTCTGGTCCAGGCTGCTCTCTCACTAACTTTACTGACTGCTCTGGTCCAGGCTGCTCTCCCGACTAACTACACTGACTGCTCTGGTCCAGGCTGCTCTCTCACTAACTACACTGACTGCTCTGGTCCAGGCTGCTCTCTCACTAACTACACTGACTGCTCTGGTCCAGGCTGCGCTCCGACTAACTACACTGACTGCTCTGGTCCAGGCTGCTCTCCCACTAACTACACTGACTGCTCTGGTCCAGGCTGCTCTCTCACTAACTACACTGACTGCTCTGGTCCAGACTGCTCTCCGACTAACTACACTGACTGCTCTGGTCCAGGCTGCTCTCTCACTAACTACACTGACTGCTCTGGTCCAGGCTGCTCTCTCACTAACTACACTGACTGCTCTGGTCCAGGCTGCTCTCCGACTAACTACACTGACTGCTCTGGTCCAGGCTGCGCTCCGACTAACTACACTGACTGCTCTGGTCCAGGCTGCGCTCCGACTAACTACACTGACTGCTCTGGTCCAGGCCTGCATTCTCAGACATGTTACCCACTGAGCATGTTTGGGATGCTCTGGATCGACGTGTTTGAAAGCGTGTTCCAGTTCCCGCCAATATCCAGCAACTTTGCACAGCCATTTTTAATTTAACGTTGAAGAGAAGTGGGACCACATTCCACAATCAACAGCCTGATCAACTCTACGCGAAGGATAGGGCAGCAGGTAGCTTAGTGGTTAAGAGCGCTGTGCCAGTAACCGAAAGGTCGCTGGTTCTAATCCCCGAGCCGACTAAGTGAAAAATCTGTCGATGTGCCCTTGAGCAAGGCACTTAACCCTAATTGCTCCTGTAAATTTACATTTACATTTTAGTCATTTAGCAGACGCTCTTATCCAGAGCGACTTACAGTTAGTGAGTGCATTCATTATTTTATTTTTTTCATACTGGCCCCCCGTGGGAATCGAACCCACAACCCTGGCGTTGCAAACGCCATGTTCTACCAACTGAGCTACATCCCTGCCGGCCATTCCCTCCCCTACCCTGGACGACGCTGGGCCAATTGTGCGCCGTCGCATGGGTCTCCCGGTCGCGGCCGGCTACGACAGAGCCTGGATTCGAAGCAGGATCTCTAGTGGCACAGCTAGCACTGCGATGCAGTGCCTTAGACCACTGCGCCACTCGGGAGACCAAATCGCTCTGGATAAGAGCGTCTGCTAAATGACTTATTTATTTATAAGGAGATGCACTGCATGAGGCAAATTGTGGTCATACCAAATACTCACTGGTTTTCTTATCCCCGCACCTACACTTTTTTTTAAAAGGTATCTGTGACCAACAGATGCATATCTGTATTCCCAGTCATGTGAAATCCATAGATTAGGTCCTAAAGATTTTATTTCAATTTACTGATTTCCTTATATGAACTGTAACTCAGTAAAATCTTTGAAATTGTTGCGTTTATATTTTTGTTCAGTGTACCTTGTGTGCAACTCGGTTTGTGGTCGCGCAGTGACAAGAGCAAGCTAACACCAAACAACATGACAGTGGCGGGGGACGACGGACAGAAACAAGCGGAGAACAGTGTCCTTTCCCCGGCTTGAACACCGCTAACTGCCGGTGCTGGGTCTTACCTGGCTTGTTTGATCAAACTCTCTGTTCCTGCCGAATACATCGCACCCGTCCAGACCAGCTGTAAATTGTCTGCTGGGGAAACATGTCCGACTGACAATCACGTGAATCCTCTATCAGTTCCGCTTTGTCGACGTCAGCGCGTCTTCTTCTTCTTCTGTGGGTTTTATGGCGGACTACATCCAAAAGTTATATTGGCGCCACCAACTGGACGTTTTGAAACCAAAAATAAAATTAAAATAAATAAATCCATACTTAATAGTGATTCTAACAATCCACCCTAATAAAAATAGTACATTGCCAAAACAAACAAAACTCCCACTTCTTCCTTCTTTTAGTTCTCCATATCTCCCTTCTCCGGCTCTAGGACCTCAGAAGGTCGGACGGCTTTTGCTAATATTCCATGTCACTCCTTTGCTGTGAAATCTTTCAGCCCCAGGAACCGCTCCGCCGCAATCACAATGATTTCAATCTTCCTGGACCTCCTCTCCACCTTGGCAGTGCCATTTATCACCATAGCGATAAAGGCCATTTTTAACCTTTAAAATGTCAGGATCCTCTTGGTGTAAGACAGTGAAGGCCTATCCACTACCATGGACTCTTCTGGTGCAACAATCAAACCCTCAACCCTTTTAACAGCTGCTGCATATGAAATGCTCTGGACAGCCCTGACTAGGGCCACCTCATCCTCTTTCACCCTGGTCGGGCATTCAGAAGACGTGGCTTCATGATTCCCACCGCAATTACAACGTGTCACATTTTCTTCACTTTTATAACACATAATTTGATATTTTCCACATCTTGTACGTCTCTGCTTCTCCCTTCTGCAAACACTTGAAACATGACCAAAAGCTTTCCAATGTCCACACTGCATTGTTCTTGGGATAAATGCTCTGACTCTGTAGTTAATATACCCTAACCGTACTTCATTAGGAAGAGACTCCATAAAAAAAAAGAAAAGAACAGATAAACTCTTCACTTTTTCCCCATTCACCACTAGATTCATTCGACGTGCTTTATGGTATTATTTTATGTATCATTAAGGCAAATGTAGGGAGAGGTCAAAGCAGAGACATTTATGTGTTTTTCATAAAACTCCCTGCAGCTGGTCTGGGAATGTCAATGACGTGATGGCTGTGTGGAGATTGGAGTAACAATGGAACTAGTGTTAGCATTTCTTTATGCTTATGACCTTATGACCTGACACATGGCCACATGCACATAATCTCAGGGGCTGGGGAGGATGATGAATGATAAATGTTTTATAATGTGTTATGAAAGGATAATGGTGAAACAGAATGAACATGTTTGATATTTTATAATCCAGATACATGCTTAAATAAGGAATATAGACATGGAGTATATGCTGTGTTTTAAATGAATGCATGTGTTCTTTCACAGGGGCTCTTAAACTGTGGCCCATGGGCTTGTTATAGACACATGGTATGCATTACATTAGTTTTTTTAAGAAGGGGCCTAAGCACGCAGCCAATAGAATGATAGAATGAGAGGGGTGGTACAGAACTAAAAAAAAGTTAGGAATGTACGCATGTTTTTTCATTTGTGTGGATATAAGAGATCTCTAAGCCAGAGAGAGACTGTTTGTTCTATGGAGCAAGCTGGACTTTGTGATGCAATAAAGTCTAATTCTTGAATTCACAGGCTCCGGTGTCTTGAGAGATATTTTTGAGTTGATTATCTAGTCAAATATTTCTACCACGACAGCTTCAATCACTCCAGGAATATTTTTCATCTCTTCCAAATAAACTTCCCACGAAACGCCAGATATAACCCTCACCCTAACCCTAACCCTCTGGAAGGGTGCCCTGTTCCGAAGCGACACACACAACACTTCAAACGTATCAAATCGATTAAGACACAACGCACGTTCCTTCTGATCCTCAGAATCACAAAAAATCGTGATCGTACGCAAGTATAAACACCATGGGACCATGCAGCCATCATACCGCTCAGGAAGGAGAAGCGTTCTGTCTCCTAGAGATGAACGTACTTTGGTGCGAAAAGTGCAAATCAATCCCAGAACAACAGCAAAGGACCTTGTGAAGATGCTGGAGGAAACAGGTACAAAAGTATCTATATCCACAGTAAAACAAGTCCTATATCGACATAACCTGAATGGCCACTCAGCAAGGAAGAAGCCACTGCTCCAAAACCGCCATAAAAAAGCCAGACTACGGTTTGCAACTGCACATGGGGACAAAGATCGTACTTTTTGGAGAAATGTCCTCTAGTCTGATGAAAAAAAATAGAACTGTTTGGCCATAATGACCATCGTTATGTTTGGAGGAAAAAGGGGGTTGCTTGCAAACCGAAGAACACCATCCCAACGTGAAGCACGGGGGTGGCAGCATCATGCTGTGGGGGTGCTTTGCTGCAGGAGGGACTGGTGCACTTCACAAAATAGATGGGATCATGAGGAAGGAAAATTAGGTGGATATATTGAAGCAACATCTCAAGACATCCGTCAGGAAGTTAAAGCTTGGTCGCAAATGGGTCTTCCAAATGGACAATGACCCCAAGCATACTTCAAAAGTTGTGGCAAAATGGCATAAGGACAACAAAGTCAAGATATTGGAGTGGCCATCACAAAGCCCTGACCTCAATCCTGTAGAAAAATGTGTGGGCAGAACTGAAAAAGCAACCACTGATCCTTGTACACCTAACGTAAGCCATAATGTCCCTTACAGCGCTCTCACGTTTCAGCGAGCCCCAATGGTTAACACCCGCAGACAAAAACATGGAAACTCTTCAATTAAAAAAAAACTAGTAGACAAAATAAAACACATTCTCAAACAGCGTTCTGCATTTACCTCTATCGTAGGGTTTAAAAACCAACGTAACAACATTAACCATCTGAACTTGCTGTAGTAACTTCATATTAGGTTCAGTTGATCTATTACAATAGTATTTCCATAATACTTCTAACAAAGGTACATTATCCCTGTTTAATATTCCTATTATTCTCTGTGTTCTCTTGCTTCACTTTTCCATGAATATAAGACATTCGCTTCTCTATGCGTCGTAAACTACATCCTATTTCCCCTGTTATCAACTAACATCACAATGAAACCCCCAGTCCTCCATTGTTAGAATACAGCAGACGTAGGTAACTGTCCTTTCCTCCATTATTAGAATACAGCAGACGTAGGTAACTGTCCTTTCTAAGTAGGCTACAAGTAACACCAAGTAGGCTACAAGTAACGTCTCCTGAGTGGTGCAGTGGTCTAAGGCACTGCATCGCAGTGCTAACTGTGCCACTAGAGATCCTGGTTCGAATCCAGGCTCTGTCGCAGCCGGCCGTGACCGGGAGACTCATGGGCGGCGCACAATTGGCCCAGCGTCGTCCAGGGTAGGGGAGGGAATGGCCGGCAGGGATGTAGCTCAGTTGATAGAGCATGGAGTTTGCAACGCCAGGGTTGTGGGTTCGATTCCCACGGGGGGCCAGTAAAAATAAAATAAAAAAATTAAAAATCTGTAAGTCGCTCTGGATAAGAGCGTCTGCTAAATGACTAAAATGTACATGTAAACATGTGCTGTAGTTTACCATCCTATATTGAACTTATATCCATTTGATCAATACCCAATTTATTTATAGACTTTACGTCACCATTCTCAATCGTTTAATCTAGCACACCTTTAGGCAACGCCCCCCCCCAAAAAAAAAAAATTACTACCACGCAATCCTCTCTCTATACCCGTTAAATAAGTGTCTTTCTATTTAAACCACAACACGCTACAAATCTTCCATGCAACATCACCAAACCAAATACTCTGTAGTATCCGTGCACACAACACATACCAGCAGTTGAATTACACTCATAAATATAGATTTTACTCTTTGACATTGAATTGACAAATAAATCCCACAAATAGCCCAATTACAATGGTTTGTCATCCTACCCTCTGAATAAAATTAAGTTCCATCCCTTTAGCTCTACCCTGATAATTACTTCAATGGAAACCCTATATTGGCTTTGTACTATATTACACATTACGTCTATAACCACATGACTTATGGTCAGTTTATTCCTTAAACCGTATCTCTATCACATGATCCAACAACGGTACAAACTTAGAAAACCCATATTAATGACTCCCCCACCCGTGACGTACGTCTACGTTTGGGTGAGCAAGTTAATACATATATAGCGTTAGAAACGTCTAGTTACTCACATCAAATAATCCCTTCGTGGTGTTTTTAACCAATTCTCAATACACACAAATCTCTTCAAACATTTTCCCAGCGGAACCAAAAAAATTGACAGTAAATTCCCGGACACGGCCCTGCCTGTCCAGAAAATACAGACCTTTCTACTACTCTCTAAAATAACCTCACAATCTCCATACCACTCCTTGATATTCAATTAATTAATTATGTTATATATCGTAACTTCTTATCCAAATTTATATCAAATTATTATACCCAATTTATTTTGCACCCCTCAGATTCAAATTACCTTCTGCTCTTTGGTCATAAGATAGCCCATGTTGTCCCATTCAATTACTTAACTTTACATTACTTTTACAAAATACTTATTCTAACTGCGGACTTGCCTGTAATAATTTCGTCATTTCCTGTCTCTCTCTTCGAGTTAAATGAAGCTCTGCTTTACTCTTAATGGTGACTGTTTTTCCAGATATCGGTCTACTAAGCTGGCCATTCATTACTACTATTAGTTCATGCAATTATTAGTAATTAAACACTTAAATAAAATCCCCATCCTGATCTGTATTAAAATGTAGTTCCTATTTGTCGTTTTGGTGCTATGATTCAATATGTTACATTGCATTGGCTCCATCTCCTGGTCGTCTTACACACTACGGGACTAAAAACCCACTCTCTTTATAATGCACTGTACATTAAGTGTGCCATGCGCCCACTTATTTATGATGTATTTTACATCAAGGGTGCCTTGCCCACTCTCTTTATAATGTTTTATCATTAAGGGTGCCCTGCGCCCATTTTCATTTATAATGTAGCTTTAAGGGAATAATACCCACTCTCTTTATGATGTACTTTTACATCACGGTTGCCCTGCGCCCACTTGTTTGTCCTTCTGTTGCTTTTACTCCTTACTTCGATCATACCCTATTTTTTAAATCATAACACCATGTCATAGTCCTATTTGATATCTCTTACATAACTCAATACCACTCATCGTCCCCTTTTAAAAATATTGCTTAAATGTTCATTACAGCTAAGCCTTACCACAGATAAGCAGAATTTGACATAATCAAAAAAATGAAAGTCTGCTTACCTGTTAGTTCGGCTGTGAACTGCATCCTGTTCGTTTAGAAGCCAATCTGTTATGATGAGTTTCTAGGGTATCAAGTGATTACGAATGTAAGGATGTACTTAGACACTTTTGATGGGGAGTTCATATAAGATATTTAATATGGTACCATGGTTAGTTATAACAGACATAGCCCTGCCTCTTCCAACTTCCTAACTCCAGAACAAATATCCACTCTCTCTATATATACACTCTGTTACAAGTCTCTCCACGAACATCTGGTAAACCTCCATGGGCACTCCAATTCTTTGATGTTGTTACCCTTTACCCCTGTCACTATATCCTGTCCATCAATTATTCTAAGATCAACATCAGTAATCTCCTTTGACATAACGGAATGTAGACTCTCTGGCACCAAACAAATGATCTACTAACCCTCCCCTGGTCCACACAATACTATGACATGACATCATTACAGTCTCCAATGTTTATTGAAAACATAAATAAATTTGCACAATGAGCACTTGTTGTCTCTCAAATACAGTGTTACAGTTGTTGGTTAGCTAGCGAATTTGAGCCATATTAGCATTGACATGAAATCAGTCAAACACCTGAAAACAAGACATGGTATCCAGAACAAGATGAAACTAGCTGAAACGAGTCACTTATGATTCCCCACATGGCAGTTTCTTGTCATTCTTGCTAGCAATCTGGCCGTCCAGAATCACAACAACACAATGACTTCTGCCCCATGGAAGCGTTGCACATCATTTTCGTGAGGTTGTCAGCTAACCCATCTACAATTTTATCACAAAACCGTTGCGTAAAATAGCAAATGTGCTTACTCTGGTCTTGGCTCTAGCCAACAGCTCGAAGATACTGCCTACATGATGAGATTAGTCTACATGATACATTCTACATGATGAGATTATTATGGATAAGAATATTTGTATTTGTCAAACGGCAAGCAAGCATCGATCATCATGTCACCAGAATAATACCCTGGATATTAATTGGAAAGGAGCATCAAGCATCACCGTGCACTTTCACCACCCTGTGAAGTTCATAACTGATTGAATCTGTAGCCTGTAAACTGCTTGGTTTCCTGAGTTGTAGTGGAGTACCACATACCTTAATCTGTAGCCTGTAAACTGCTTGGTTTCCTGAGTTGTAGTGGAGTACCACATACCTTAATCTGTAGCCTTGTAAACTGCTTGGTTTCCTGAGTTGTAGTGGAGTACCACATACCTTAATCTGTAGCCTGTAAACTGCTTGGTTTCCTGAGTTGTAGTGGAGTACCACATACCTTAATCTGTAGCCTGTAAACTGCTTGGTTTCCTGAGTTGTAGTGGAGTACCACATACCTTAATCTGTAGCCTGTAAACTGCTTGGTTTCCTGAGTTGTAGTGGAGTACCACATACCTTAATCTGTAGCCTGTAAACTGCTTGGTTTCCCTGAGTTGTAGTGGAGTACCACATACCTTAATCTGTAGCCTGTAAACTGCTTGGTTTCCTGAGTTGTAGTGGAGTACCACATACCTTAATCTGTAGCCTGTAAACTGCTTGGTTTCCTGAGTTGTAGTGGAGTACCACATACCTTAATCTGTAGCCTGTAAACTGCTTGGTTTCCTGAGTTGTAGTGGAGTACCACATACCTTAATCTGTAGCCTGTAAACTGCTTGGTTTCCTGAGTTGTAGTGGAGTACCACATACCTTAATCTGTAGCCTGTAAACTGCTTGGTTTCCTGAGTTGTAGTGGAGTACCACATACCTTAATCTGTAGCCTGTAAACTGCTTGGTTTCCTGAGTTGTAGTGGAGTACCACATACCTTAATCTGTAGCCTGTAAACTGCTTGGTTTCCTGAGTTGTAGTGGAGTACCACATACCTTAATCTGTAGCCTGTAAACTGCTTGGTTTCCTGAGTTGTAGTGGAGTACCACATACCTTAATCTGTAGCCTGTAAACTGCTTGGTTTCCTGAGTTGTAGTGGAGTACCACATACCTAATCTGTAGCCTGTAAACTGCTTGGTTTCTGAGTTGTAGTGGAGTACCACATACCTTAATCTGTAGCCTGTAAACTGCTTGGTTTCCTGAGTTGTAGTGGAGTACCACATACCTTAATCTGTAGCCTGTAAACTGCTTGGTTTCCTGAGTTGTAGTGGAGTACCACATACCTTAATCTGTAGCCTGTAAACTGCTTGGTTTCCTGAGTTGTAGTGGAGTACCACATACCTTAATCTGTAGCCTGTAAACTGCTTGGTTTCCTGAGTTGTAGTGGAGTACCACATACCTTAATCTGTAGCCTGTAAACTGCTTGGTTTCCTGAGTTGTAGTGGAGTACCACATACCTTAATCTGTAGCCTGTAAACTGCTTGGTTTCCTGAGTTGTAGTGGAGTACCACATACCTTAATCTGTAGCCTGTAAACTGCTTGGTTTCCTGAGTTGTAGTGGAGTACCACATACCTTAATCTGTAGCCTGTAAACTGCTTGGTTTCCTGAGTTGTAGTGGAGTACCACATACCTTAATCTGTAGCCTGTAAACTGCTTGGTTTCCTGAGTTGTAGTGGAGTACCACATACCTTAATCTGTAGCCTGTAAACTGCTTGGTTTCCTGAGTTGTAGTGGAGTACCACATACCTTAATCTGTAGCCTGTAAACTGCTTGGTTTCCTGAGTTGTAGTGGAGTACCACATACCTTAATCTGTAGCCTGTAAACTGCTTGGTTTCCTGAGTTGTAGTGGAGTACCACATACCTTAATCTGTAGCCTGTAAACTGCTTGGTTTCCTGAGTTGTAGTGGAGTACCACATACCTTAATCTGTAGCCTGTAAACTGCTTGGTTTCCTGAGTTGTAGTGGAGTACCACATACCTTAATCTGTAGCCTGTAAACTGCTTGGTTTCCTGAGTTGTAGTGGAGTACCACATACCTTAATCTGTAGCCTGTAAACTGCTTGGTTTCCTGAGTTGTAGTGGAGTACCACATACCTTAATCTGTAGCCTGTAAACTGCTTGGTTTCCTGAGTTGTAGTGGAGTACCACATACCTTAATCTGTAGCCTGTAAACTGCTTGGTTTCCTGAGTTGTAGTGGAGTACCACATACCTTAATCTGTAGCCTGTAAACTGCTTGGTTTCCTGAGTTGTAGTGGAGTACCACATACCTTAATCTGTAGCCTGTAAACTGCTTGGTTTCCTGAGTTGTAGTGGAGTACCACATACCTTAATCTGTAGCCTGTAAACTGCTTGGTTTCCTGAGTTGTAGTGGAGTACCACATACCTTAATCTGTAGCCTGTAAACTGCTTGGTTTCCTGAGTTGTAGTGGAGTACCACATACCTTAATCTGTAGCCTGTAAACTGCTTGGTTTCCTGAGTTGTAGTGGAGTACCACATACCTTAATCTGTAGCCTGTAAACTGCTTGGTTTCCTGAGTTGTAGTGGAGTACCACATACCTTAATCTGTAGCCTGTAAACTGCTTGGTTTCCTGAGTTGTAGTGGAGTACCACATACCTTAATCTGTAGCCTGTAAACTGCTTGGTTTCCTGAGTTGTAGTGGAGTACCACATACCTTAATCTGTAGCCTGTAAACTGCTTGGTTTCCTGAGTTGTAGTGGAGTACCACATACCTTAATCTGTAGCCTGTAAACTGCTTGGTTTCCTGAGTTGTAGTGGAGTACCACATACCTTAATCTGTAGCCTGTAAACTGCTTGGTTTCCTGAGTTGTAGTGGAGTACCACATACCTTAATCTGTAGCCTGTAAACTGCTTGGTTTCCTGAGTTGTAGTGGAGTACCACATACCTTAATCTGTAGCCTGTAAACTGCTTGGTTTCCTGAGTTGTAGTGGAGTACCACATACCTTAATCTGTAGCCTGTAAACTGCTTGGTTTCCTGAGTTGTAGTGGAGTACCACATACCTTAATCTGTAGCCTGTAAACTGCTTGGTTTCCTGAGTTGTAGTGGAGTACCACATACCTTAATCTGTAGCCTGTAAACTGCTTGGTTTCCTGAGTTGTAGTGGAGTACCACATACCTTAATCTGTAGCCTGTAAACTGCTTGGTTTCCTGAGTTGTAGTGGAGTACCACATACCTTAATCTGTAGCCTGTAAACTGCTTGGTTTCCTGAGTTGTAGTGGAGTACCACATACCTTAATCTGTAGCCTGTAAACTGCTTGGTTTCCTGAGTTGTAGTGGAGTACCACATACCTTAATCTGTAGCCTGTAAACTGCTTGGTTTCCTGAGTTGTAGTGGAGTACCACATACCTTAATCTGTAGCCTGTAAACTGCTTGGTTTCCTGAGTTGTAGTGGAGTACCACATACCTTAATCTGTAGCCTGTAAACTGCTTGGTTTCCTGAGTTGTAGTGGAGTACCACATACCTTAATCTGTAGCCTGTAAACTGCTTGGTTTCCTGAGTTGTAGTGGAGTACCACATACCTTAATCTGTAGCCTGTAAACTGCTTGGTTTCCTGAGTTGTAGTGGAGTACCACATACCTTAATCTGTAGCCTGTAAACTGCTTGGTTTCCTGAGTTGTAGTGGAGTACCACATACCTTAATCTGTAGCCTGTAAACTGCTTGGTTTCCTGAGTTGTAGTGGAGTACCACATACCTTAATCTGTAGCCTGTAAACTGCTTGGTTTCCTGAGTTGTAGTGGAGTACCACATACCTTAATCTGTAGCCTGTAAACTGCTTGGTTTCCTGAGTTGTAGTGGAGTACCACATACCTTAATCTGTAGCCTGTAAACTGCTTGGTTTCCTGAGTTGTAGTGGAGTACCACATACCTTAATCTGTAGCCTGTAAACTGCTTGGTTTCCTGAGTTGTAGTGGAGTACCACATACCTTAATCTGTAGCCTGTAAACTGCTTGGTTTCCTGAGTTGTAGTGGAGTACCACATACCTTAATCTGTAGCCTGTAAACTGCTTGGTTTCCTGAGTTGTAGTGGAGTACCACATACCTTAATCTGTAGCCTGTAAACTGCTTGGTTTCCTGAGTTGTAGTGGAGTACCACATACCTTAATCTGTAGCCTGTAAACTGCTTGGTTTCCCTGAGTTGTAGTGGAGTACCACATACCTTAATCTGTAGCCTGTAAACTGCTTGGTTTCCTGAGTTGTAGTGGAGTACCACATACCTTAATCTGTAGCCTGTAAACTGCTTGGTTTCCTGAGTTGTAGTGGAGTACCACATACCTTAATCTGTAGCCTGTAAACTGCTTGGTTTCCTGAGTTGTAGTGGAGTACCACATACCTTAATCTGTAGCCTGTAAACTGCTTGGTTTCCTGAGTTGTAGTGGAGTACCACATACCTTAATCTGTAGCCTGTAAACTGCTTGGTTTCCTGAGTTGTAGTGGAGTACCACATACCTTAATCTGTAGCCTGTAAACTGCTTGGTTTCCTGAGTTGTAGTGGAGTACCACATACCTTAATCTGTAGCCTGTAAACTGCTTGGTTTCCTGAGTTGTAGTGGAGTACCACATACCTTAATCTGTAGCCTGTAAACTGCTTGGTTTCCTGAGTTGTAGTGGAGTACCACATACCTTAATCTGTAGCCTGTAAACTGCTTGGTTTCCTGAGTTGTAGTGGAGTACCACATACCTTAATCTGTAGCCTGTAAACTGCTTGGTTTCCTGAGTTGTAGTGGAGTACCACATACCTTAATCTGTAGCCTGTAAACTGCTTGGTTTCCTGAGTTGTAGTGGAGTACCACATACCTTAATCTGTAGCCTGTAAACTGCTTGGTTTCCTGAGTTGTAGTGGAGTACCACATACCTTAATCTGTAGCCTGTAAACTGCTTGGTTTCCTGAGTTGTAGTGGAGTACCACATACCTTAATCTGTAGCCTGTAAACTGCTTGGTTTCCTGAGTTGTAGTGGAGTACCACATACCTTAATCTGTAGCCTGTAAACTGCTTGGTTTCCTGAGTTGTAGTGGAGTACCACATACCTTAATCTGTAGCCTGTAAACTGCTTGGTTTCCTGAGTTGTAGTGGAGTACCACATACCTTAATCTGTAGCCTGTAAACTGCTTGGTTTCCTGAGTTGTAGTGGAGTACCACATACCTTAATCTGTAGCCTGTAAACTGCTTGGTTTCCTGAGTTGTAGTGGAGTACCACATACCTTAATCTGTAGCCTGTAAACTGCTTGGTTTCCTGAGTTGTAGTGGAGTACCACATACCTTAATCTGTAGCCTGTAAACTGCTTGGTTTCCTGAGTTGTAGTGGAGTACCACATACCTTAATCTGTAGCCTGTAAACTGCTTGGTTTCCTGAGTTGTAGTGGAGTACCACATACCTTAATCTGTAGCCTGTAAACTGCTTGGTTTCCTGAGTTGTAGTGGAGTACCACATACCTTAATCTGTAGCCTGTAAACTGCTTGGTTTCCTGAGTTGTAGTGGAGTACCACATACCTTAATCTGTAGCCTGTAAACTGCTTGGTTTCCTGAGTTGTAGTGGAGTACCACATACCTTAATCTGTAGCCTGTAAACTGCTTGGTTTCCTGAGTTGAGACCACCCTTAATCTGTAGCCTGTAAACTGCTTGGTTTCCTGAGTTGTAGTGGAGTACCACATACCTTAATCTGTAGCCTGTAAACTGCTTGGTTTCCTGAGTTGTAGTGGAGTACCACATACCTTAATCTGTAGCCTGTAAACTGCTTGGTTTCCTGAGTTGTAGTGGAGTACCACATACCTTAATCTGTAGCCTGTAAACTGCTTGGTTTCCTGAGTTGTAGTGGAGTACCACATACCTTAATCTGTAGCCTGTAACTGCTTGGTTTCCTGAGTTGTAGTGGAGTACCACATACCTTAATCTGTAGCCTGTAAACTGCTTGGTTTCCTGAGTTGTAGTGGAGTACCACATACCTTAATCTGTAGCCTGTAAACTGCTTGGTTTCCTGAGTTGTAGTGGAGTACCACATACCTTAATCTGTAGCCTGTAAACTGCTTGGTTTCCTGAGTTGTAGTGGAGTACCACATACCTTAATCTGTAGCCTGTAAACTGCTTGGTTTCCTGAGTTGTAGTGGAGTACCACATACCTTAATCTGTAGCCTGTAAACTGCTTGGTTTCTGAGTTGTAGTGGAGTACCACATACCTTAATCTGTAGCCTGTAAACTGCTTGGTTTCCTGAGTTGTAGTGGAGTACCACATACCTTAATCTGTAGCCTGTAAACTGCTTGGTTTCCTGAGTTGTAGTGGAGTACCACATACCTTAATCTGTAGCCTGTAAACTGCTTGGTTTCCTGAGTTGTAGTGGAGTACCACATACCTTAATCTGTAGCCTGTAAACTGCTTGGTTTCCTGAGTTGTAGTGGAGTACCACATACCTTAATCTGTAGCCTGTAAACTGCTTGGTTTCCTGAGTTGTAGTGGAGTACCACATACCTTAATCTGTAGCCTGTAAACTGCTTGGTTTCCTGAGTTGTAGTGGAGTACCACATACCTTAATCTGTAGCCTGTAAACTGCTTGGTTTCCTGAGTTGTAGTGGAGTACCACATACCTTAATCTGTAGCCTGTAAACTGCTTGGTTTCCTGAGTTGTAGTGGAGTACCACATACCTTAATCTGTAGCCTGTAAACTGCTTGGTTTCCTGAGTTGTAGTGGAGTACCACATACCTTAATCTGTAGCCTGTAAACTGCTTGGTTTCCTGAGTTGTAGTGGAGTACCACATACCTTAATCTGTAGCCTTGTAAACTGCTTGGTTTCCTGAGTTGTAGTGGAGTACCACATACCTTAATCTGTAGCCTGTAAACTGCTTGGTTTCCCTGAGTTGTAGTGGAGTACCACATACCTTAATCTGTAGCCTGTAAACTGCTTGGTTTCCTGAGTTGTAGTGGAGTACCACATACCTTAATCTGTAGCCTGTAAACTGCTTGGTTTCCTGAGTTGTAGTGGAGTACCACATACCTTAATCTGTAGCCTGTAAACTGCTTGGTTTCCTGAGTTGTAGTGGAGTACCACATACCTTAATCTGTAGCCTGTAAACTGCTTGGTTTCCTGAGTTGTAGTGGAGTACCACATACCTCCAAGTTTACTTCCATATTATGGTTATTATATCAAGATTTGCACATAAAGGCGTTTCAGGAGACGTATTGTACTTTTTATGCCCTGATATCAGGAGGTGGCGGCGAAAAGTTTGATTAAACAATTCAGTGACTGAATTTTTTTTATCAGATGACTTTTATTTAAGGAGAGCAAATCGATATACAATCCCCAAATCAGCTGTAACTGTCAATAGTAACACAAAGCTTAAAACGATGTTTGAATGAACCCTGAATACAGGAAATGAATGGTAGCTTCGCTTCCGGACCACTCTATGGAGAGCGATAGTAATGACGTCTTCATGTAGGCACTAACTCCCCCATTGTTCGTTGGACAAAGCCTATGGGAGAAAAAACTATTTTGTAGGGTTTTTGGGTAAATGCCGAAAATAAGGTCTGTGGCAAGCACAGGCATAGGAGATCTTATACGTTTTGATCTATAAGATAATCTTCATCAGCTAACGTTACTTTTTGTGAATTTTGAAGAATTTATGTAATCAATAAAAGCACATAAAGGCTTCATAATTCATAAAGGTCATGTTAACTGACTGACATTATCTCATAGAACAACATAAAGGCTTCATAATTCATAAAGGTCATGTTAACTGACTGACATTATCTCATAGAACAACATAAAGGCTTCATAATTCATAAAGGTCATGTTAACTGACTGACATTATCTCATAGAACAACATAAAGGCTTCATAATTCATAAAGGTCATGTTAACTGGCTGACATTATCTCATAGAACAACATAAAGGCTTCATAATTCATAAAGGTCATGTTAACTGACTGACATTATCTCATAGAACAACATAAAGGCTTCATAATTCATAAAGGTCATGTTAACTGGCTGACATTATCTCATAGAACAACATAAAGGCTTCATAATTCATAAAGGTCATGTTAACTGACTGACATTATCTCATAGAACAACATAAAGGCTTCATAATTCATAAAGGTCATGTTAACTGGCTGACATTATCTCATAGAACAACATAAAGGCTTCATAATTCATAAAGGTCATGTTAACTGACTGACATTATCTCATAGAACAACACGTTTAAGATCTCCTAAGCCTGTGTTAACCTCAGACCTTATTTTGTAAGTTTATCCCAAACCCTATTCTTTCACCAGTAATTTTCCGGGTTTTAGGACTACAAGTTGCTCTATAGGGTTAGGATTAAAGGGCGCGTTCGACATTGCAGAAGACTTTAAAGGCGAGGCGAGACTGGGTAATCCATAAATCATAAATAGCTACTCAATATTATTTGTAGATCAGTCAGTTGGTCACAATTTACCCATGATACATCACGGTTTTGATGCACTCGGACACGGCCAAGTGCTCTCTGTATTAGCATGGGCAGCGCCATTGGCTATCTAATGTGGCTATCATAAAGAACTACAAATGCCATGATGATCTGGACGAGACTGCCGAAACGAGGCAAAGGTAAGAATCTCTCGATTAACTATCTAATGTTAGCTGAATGTAGTAATTCATAAATTGGCTACATTTCTTTAAATTGACAATTCTGTGAACCGTCTTGTGCAAGTTTTAAATTGACACAATTCCTGTTAGCAAAGGTGTCAGCTAGAGATGATGTGCAGGAGCTTGCTGGGATTTGTAGTCTTGCATGATGTCTACTTTGATGCTAATTAACATTTTCGAATCTGAAAGTAAATAGAGACGAATATATTGATAAAAGTCACCTTGTCCGAGAGAGATTTAGATGGTTATCAAAACAGCTAAATTACTTCTATGCTCGCTTCGAGGCAAGTAACTCTGAAACATGCATGAGAGCATCAGCTGTTCCAGATGACTGTGTGATCACGCTCTCCGTGGCCGATGTGAGTAAGACTTTTAAACAGGTCAACATTCACAAGGCCGCAGGGCCAGACGGATTACCAGGACGTGTACTCTGACCAACTGGCAAGTGTCTTCACTGACATTTTCAACATGTCCCTGTCTGTGTCTGTAATAACAACATGTTTCAAGCAGACCACCATAGTCCCTGTGCCCAAGAACACTAAGGTAACCTGCCTAAATGACTACCGACCCGTAGCACTGACGTCTGTAGCCATGAAGTGCTTTGAAAGGCTGGTCATGGCTCACATCAACACCATTATCCCAGAAACCCTAGACCCACTCCAATTTGCATACCGCCCCAACAGATCTACAGATGATGCAATCTCATATTCACTGACTACAGCTCAGCGTTCAACAGCATAATGCCCTCAAAGCTCATCACTAAGCTAAGGACCCTGGGACTAAACACCTCCCTCTGCAACTGGATCCTGGACTTCCTGACAGGCTGCCCCCAGGTGGTAAGGGTAGGTAACAACACATCCGCCACGCTGATCCTCAACGCCGGGGCCCCTCAGGGGTGCATGCTCAGTCCCCTCCTGTACTCCCTGTTCACTCATGACTGCATGGTCAGGCACGACTCCAACACCATCATTAAGTTTGCCGACGACACAACAATGGTAGGCCTGATCACCGACAACAGCCTATAGGGAGGAGGTCAGAGACCTGGCCGTGTGGTGCCAGGACAACAACCTCTCCCTCAAAGTGATCAAGACAAAGGAGATGATTGTGGACTACGGGAAAGAAAAGAGGACTGAGCACGCCCCCATTCTCATCGACGGGGCTGTAGTGGAGCAGGTTGAGAGCTTCAAGTTCCTTGGTGTCCACATCACCAACGAACTATCATGGTCCAAACACACCAAGACAGTCGTGAAGAGGGCACGACAAAGCCTATTCCCCCTCAGGAGACTGAAAAGATTTGGCATGGGTCCTCAGATCCTCAAAAGGTTCTACAGCTGCACCATCGAGAGCATCCTGACTGGTTGCATCACTGCCTGGTATGGCAACTGCTCGGCCTTCAACCACAAGGCACTACAGAGGGTAGTGCGTACGGCCCAGTACATCACTGGGGCCAAGCTTCCTGCCATCCAGGACCTCTATACCAGGCGGTGTCAGAGGAAGGCCCTAAAAACTGTCAAAGACTCCAGCCACCCTAGTCATAGACTGTTCTCTCTGCTACTGCACGGCAAGCGGTACCGGAGCGCCAAGTCTAGGTCCAAGAGGCTTCTAAACATCTTCTACCCCCAAGCCATAAGAATCCTGAACATCTAATCAAATGGCTACCCAGACTATTTGCATTGCCCCCCCCCCCCCCTCTTTTACGCTGCTGCTACTCTCTGTTTATTATTTATGCATAGTCACTTTAATAACTCTACCTACATGTACATATTACCCCAATTACTTTAACTAACCGGTGCCCCCGCTGTCACGCCCTGGCTCTGGGGACTCTTAAATGTTGAGCCAGGGTGTGGATTTTCATTGTTTAGTTTTCTATGTTTTTGTTCTAGATCGTGTTGATCTATGTTGGCCAGGGTGGTTCCCAATCAGAGACAGCTGTAGCTCGTTGTCTCTGATTGGGGTCCATACTTAGGCAGCCTGTTGGCACCAGTTAGTTTGTGGGATCTTGATCCGTAAAGGTTTGGTGTGTGTAACCTCAGGACTTCACGTATCGTTGGTTTGTTGTTTTGGTTTTGTTTGTGTGTTAAGTACTAATTAAAGATGTACGCTTATCACGCTGCGCCTTGGTCCGTGTCTTCAGTCAACGATCGTGACAGAAGATCCCACCAAAAGAGGACCAAGCAGCGTGTCCAGGAACAGACAGCCTGGACTTGGGAGGAGATCCTGGACAGGAAGGGATCCTGGACTTGGGAAGAGATTCAGGCCGGAATGGATTGCCGTCCTTGGGAGGAGACTGTGGAGGCGCGCTACAGAGAGGAGCAGCGGCAACGCAGAGGGTACCGGCCGAGGAGGAAGCCCGAGAGACAGCCCCAAGAAAATTTTTTGGGGGGGGCTAAAAGGGTGGTTGGCGGAGCCTAGAGTTAGAGCAGAGCCAACTCCCCGTACTCAGGCTAGGAAGCGTGAGACTGGGCAGGCTCCGTGTTATGCGGAGCCACGTACTGTGCCGCGAGTGTTCCGGCACAGTCCTGTACGTCCGGTGCTAGCACCACGCACGTGTCGTGCTAAGATGGGCATGCAGCCAGGACGGGGTGTGCCGGCTCAACGCTCATGGCCTCCAGTACCCCTCCTCGGTCTCGGATATCCTGCGCCAGTGCCACGTGCTGTAGCGCCAGTACGAGTGCACAGCCCTGTACGTCCTGTGCTGATGCCTCACACATATTGTGTGGAAATAGTCATTCAGCCAGGACGGGTTGTGTCAGCTCTCCGCTCCAGACCTCCAGTCCGCCTCCACAGTCCGGCCCGTTCCGGCTCCTCGCACCAAGCCAGTGGTGCGTGTTCCCAGTCCAGCCCAGCCTGTTCCTGCTCCCCGCACCAAGCCAGTGGTGCGCGTCGCCAGCCCGGTCCGGCCTGTTCCTGGCCCTCGCACCAAGCCAGTGGTGCGCGTCGCCAGCCTGGTCCGGCCCGTTCCTGTCCCTCGCACCAAGCCAGTGGTGCGCGTCGCCAGCCCGGTCCGCCCGTTCCTGCTCCCCGCACCCAAGCCAGTGGTGCGCTGTCGTCAGCCCGGTCCGCCCGTTCCTGCTCCCCGCACCAAGCCAGTGGTGCGTGTGTCCAGTCCGCACGGCCCGTGCCTGTTCCACCGGTGCCTGGTCCGCACCGGTCAGCTGCTCCACTCGAGCCAGAGCAATCCGCTCCACCGGGTCCGGTCCAACTCCAGTCAGCGGATCCACTCCGAGCCAGAGCAATCCGCTCCACCGGTGTCCAGTCCAGCTCCGGCCAGCGGCTCCAGTCCGGAGCCGGTAGGTTTGGTCCACCGTCGTCGGGTCCAGCTCCAGTCAGCGGGACCAGACCAGGGGCGCAACGGGGAGGTGGAGAAAGGGTGGTGGTCACGCCCGAGCCGGATCCGCCTCCGAGGCAGAATGCCCACCCGGCCCCTACCCTCTTGTGTTTGTGTGGCGCGGTCGCAGTCCGCGCCTTTGGGGGTACTGTCACGCCCTGGCTCTGGGGACTGTTAAATGTTGAGCCAGGGTGTGGATTTTCTATGTTTAGTTTTCTATGTTTTTGTTCTAGATCGTTTAGTTCTATGTTGGCCAGGGTGGTTCCCAATCAGAGGCAGCTGTAGCTCGTTGTCTCTGATTGGGGACCATACTTAGGCAGCCTGTTGGCACCAGTTAGTTTGTGGGATCTTGATCCGTAAAGGTTTGGTGTGTGTAACCTCAGGACTTCACGTATCTGTCACACCCTGGCTCTGGGACTCTATTTGTTGAGCCAGGGTGTGTTTATTCTATGTGTTTATTTCTATGTTGGGGGTTCTAGTTTGTTGATTTCTATGTTTGCCTGAGTGACTCCCAATCAGAGGCAACGAGTGTCAGCTGTTGGCTGGTTGTCTCTGATTGGGAGCCATATTTAAACTGTCTGTTTTCCCTTTGTGTTTGTGGGTTTTTGTTCCGTGTTCGGTCATTGATACCGTGGACGTCACGAGTCGTTTCTTGTTTTGTATTCATGTTTAAACTTTAACTAATTAAAGTATGTTCGTTCATCACGCTGCGCCTTGGTCTGTTCCCTTACCTCGATCGTGACAGAAAAACCCACCATGCAACGACCAAGCAGCGTGTCCAGGGGCAGCTCTTGGGCTGGACATGGGAGGAAGCGCCGGGAGAAGAGACGGTGGAGGCGCGCCGTAGAGAGGAGCAGCGGCGCCAAACGGGTCAACGTCGGACAGGCGAGAGGCAACCCCAGAAAATTTTTAGGGGGGGGCACACGGCATGGACGACGGGGCTGACGGAGGCAAAAGAGGGGCGGATTCTGGAGGCCACCAGGTTACGGATACACCGCCCTGTACGTCCTGTGCGGATGCCTCACACAGAGTGTGTGAGGGTAGGCATTCAGCCAGGACGGGTTGTGGCCGCTCTTCACTCCAGGGCTCCTATCCGTCTCCACAGCCCGGTTCGGCCTGTCCCTGCTCCACGCACCAAGCCTACGGTGTGCGTCGCCAGCCCAGTCCGGCCAGTCCCTGCTCCACGCACCAAGCCTACGGTGTGCGTCGCCAGCCCGGTCCGGCCTGTCCCTGCTCCACGCACCAAGCCTACGGTGTGCGTCGCCAGCCCAGTCCGGCCAGTCCCTGCTCCACGCACCAAGCCTACGGTGTGCGTCGACAGCCCAGCCCGGCCTGTCCCTGCTCCACGCACCAAGCCTACGGTGTGCGTCGCCAGCCCGGTCCGGCCTGTCCCTGCTCCACGCACCAAGCCTACGGTGTGCGTCGCCAGCCCAGTCCGGCCTGTCCCTGCTCCACGCACCAAGTCTACGGTGCGCGTCGCCAGCCCGGCCCGGCCTGTTCCTGCCACTCGCACCAAGTATACGGTGCGCGTCGCCAGCCCGGCCCGGCCTGTTCCTGCCACTCGCACCAAGTCTACGGTGCGCGTCGCCAGCCCGGCCCGGCCTGTTCCTGCCACTCGCACCAGTATACGGTGCGCGTCGCCAGCCCGGCCCGGCCTG
>NC_059226.1:38257311-38269811 GCF_020615455.1 Coregonus clupeaformis | reverse complement strand
GTCTGATGAAATCAAGATTGAACTCTTTGGCCTCAATGCCAAGCGTCACATCTGGAGGAAACCTGGCACCATCCCTACGGTGAAGCATGGTGGTGGCAGCATCATGCTGTGGGGATGTTTTTCAGCGGCAAGGACTGGGAGACTAGTCAGGATCGAGGGAAAGATGAACGGAGCAAAGTACAGAGACTCCAGAGCGCTCAGGACCTCAGACTGGGGCGAAGGTTCACCTTCCAACAAGACAACGACCCTAAGCACACAGCCAAGACAACGCAGGAGTGGCTTCGGGACAAGTCTCTGAATGTCCTTGAGTGGCCCAGCCAGAGCCCGGACTTAAACCTGATCTAACATCTCTGGAGAGACCTGAAAATAGCTGTGCAGCAACGCTCCCCATCCAACCTGACAGAGCTTGAGAGGATCTGCAGAGAAGAATGGGAGAAACTCCCCAAATACAGGTGTGCCAAGCTTGTAGCGTCATACCCAAGAAGACTCGAGGCTGTAATCGCTGCCAAAGGTGCTTCAACAAAGTACTGAGTAAAGGGTCTGAATACTTATGTAAATGTGATATTTCAGTTGTGGTTTTTTAATCAATTTGCTAAAATGTCTAAAAACCTGTTTTTGCTTTCTCATTATGGGGTATTGTGTGTAGATTGATGAGGATACAAAAATAAAAATAAGGCTATAACGTAACAAAATGTGGATAAAATATTTCAGAATGAACTGTATAATGGTATCAGCCATTGCAGTGACAGCCACTATTGGGTTAGCAAGCTGGTCTCTGATATTCATCCTAGCTTTACTATCAACTGGCTAGCTTCATCAGGCAGCTTTACTATCAACTGGCTAGCTTCATCAGGCAGCTTTACTATCAACTGGCTAGCTTCATCAGGCAGCTTTACTATCAACTGGCTAGCTTCATCAGGCAGCTTTACTATCAACTGGCTAGCTTCATCAGGCAGCTTTACTATCAACTGGCTAGCTTCATCAGGCAGCTTTACTATCAACTGGCTAGCTTCATCAGGCAGCTTTACTATGAACTGGCTAGCTTCATCAGGCAGCTTTACTATGAACTGGCTAGCTTCATCAGGCAGCTTTACTATCAACTGGCTAGCTTCATCAGGCAGCTTTACTATCAACTGGCTAGCTTCATCAGGCAGCTTTACTATCAACTGGCTAGCTTCATCAGGCAGCTTTACTATCAACTGGCTAGCTTCATCAGGCAGCTTTACTATCAACTGGCTAGCTTCGTCAGGCAGCTTTACTATCAACTGGCTAGCTTCATCAGGCAGCTTTACTATCAACTGGCTAGCTTCATCAGGCAGCTTTACTATCAACTGGCTAGCTTCATCAGGCAGCTTTACTATGAACTGGCTAGCTTCATCAGGCAGCTTTACTATGAACTGGCTAGCTTCATCAGGCAGCTTTACTATGAACTGGCTAGCTTCATCAGGCAGCTTTACTATGAACTGGCTAGCTTCATCAGGCAGCTTTACTATGAACTGGCTAGCTTCATCAGGCAGCTTTACTATCAACTGGCTAGCTTCATCAGGCAGCTTTACTATCAACTGGCTAGCTTCATCAGGCAGCTTTACTATGAACTGGCTAGCTTAATCAGGCAGCTTTACTATGAACTGGCTAGCTTCATCAGGCAGCTTTACTATCAACTGGCTAGCTTCATCAGGCAGCTTTACTATCAACTGGCTAGCTTCATCAGGCAGCTTTACTATCAACTGGCTAGCTTCATCAGGCAGCTTTACTATGAACTGGCTAGCTTCATCAGGCAGCTTTACTATCAACTGGCTAGCTTCATCAGGCAGCTTTACTATGAACTGGCTAGCTTAATCAGGCAGCTTTACTATCAACTGGCTAGCTTCATCAGGCAGCTTTACTATGAACTGGCTAGCTTAATCAGGCAGCTTTACTATGAACTGGCTAGCTTCATCAGGCAGCTTTACTATGAACTGGCTAGCTTAATCAGGCAGCTTTACTATGAACTGGCTAGCTTCATCAGGCAGCTTTACTATCAACTGGCTAGCTTCATCAGGCAGCTTTACTATGAACTGGCTAGCTTCATCAGGCAGCTTTACTATCAACTGGCTAGCTTCATCAGGCAGCTTTACTATGAACTGGCTAGCTTAATCAGGCAGCTTTACTATGAACTGGCTAGCTTAATCAGGCAGCTTTACTATCAACTGGCTAGCTTAATCAGGCAGCTTTACTATCAACTGGCTAGCTTCATCAGGCAGCTTTACTATGAACTGGCTAGCTTCATCAGGCAGCTTTACTATGAACTGGCTAGCTTAATCAGGCAGCTTTACTATGAACTGGCTAAGCTTAATCAGGCAGCTTTACTATCAACTGGCTAGCTTAATCAGGCAGCTTTACTATCAACTGGCTAGCTTCATCAGGCAGCTTTACTATGAACTGGCTAGCTTCATCAGGCAGCTTTACTATGAACTGGCTAGCTTAATCAGGCAGCTTTACTATCAACTGGCTAGCTTCATCAGGCAGCTTTACTATCAACTGGCTAGCTTCATCAGGCAGCTTTACTATGAACTGGCTAGCTTCATCAGGCAGCTTTACTATGAACTGGCTAGCTTCATCAGGCAGCTTTACTATGAACTGGCTAGCTTAATCAGGCAGCTTTACTATGAACTGGCTAGCTTAATCAGGCAGCTTTACTATCAACTGGCTAGCTTAATCAGGCAGCTTTACTATCAACTGGCTAGCTTCATCAGGCAGCTTTACTATGAACTGGCTAGCTTCATCAGGCAGCTTTACTATGAACTGGCTAGCTTAATCAGGCAGCTTTACTATGAACTGGCTAGCTTAATCAGGCAGCTTTACTATGAACTGGCTAGCTTAATCAGGCAGCTTTACTATCAACTGGCTAGCTTAATCAGGCAGCTTTACTATCAACTGGCTAGCTTCATCAGGCAGCTTTACTATGAACTGGCTAGCTTCATCAGGCAGCTTTACTATGAACTGGCTAGCTTAATCAGGCAGCTTTACTATCAACTGGCTAGCTTCATCAGGCAGCTTTACTATGAACTGGCTAGCTTCATCAGGCAGCTTTACTATGAACTGGCTAGCTTCATCAGGCAGCTTTACTATGAACTGGCTAGCTTCATCAGGCAGCTTTACTATGAACTGGCTAGCTTCATCAGGCAGCTTTACTATGAACTGGCTAGCTTCATCAGGCAGCTTTACTATCAACTGGCTAGCTTCATCAGGCAGCTTTACTATGAACTGGCTAGCTTCATCAGGCAGCTTTACTATGAACTGGCTAGCTTAATCAGGCAGCTTTACTATCAACTGGCTAGCTTCATCAGGCAGCTTTACTATGAACTGGCTAGCTTAATCAGGCAGCTTTACTATGAACTGGCTAGCTTAATCAGGCAGCTTTACTATCAACTGGCTAGCTTCATCAGGCAGCTTTACTATGAACTGGCTAGCTTAATCAGGCAGCTTTACTATCAACTGGCTAGCTTCATCAGGCAGCTTTACTATCAACTGGCTAGCTTCATCAGGCAGCTTTACTATGAACTGGCTAGCTTAATCAGGCAGCTTTACTATCAACTGGCTAGCTTAATCAGGCAGCTTTACTATCAACTGGCTAGCTTAATCAGGCAGCTTTACTATCAACTGGCTAGCTTCATCAGGCAGCTTTACTATGAACTGGCTAGCTTCATCAGGCAGCTTTACTATGAACTGGCTAGCTTAATCAGGCAGCTTTACTATCAACTGGCTAGCTTAATCAGGCAGCTTTACTATGAACTGGCTAGCTTAATCAGGCAGCTTTACTATCAACTGGCTAGCTTAATCAGGCAGCTTTACTATCAACTGGCTAGCTTCATCAGGCAGCTTTACTATGAACTGGCTAGCTTCATCAGGCAGCTTTACTATCAACTGGCTAGCTTAATCAGGCAGCTTTACTATCAACTGGCTAGCTTCATCAGGCAGCTTTACTATCAACTGGCTAGCTTCATCAGGCAGCTTTACTATCAACTGGCTAGCTTCATCAGGCAGCTTTACTATGAACTGGCTAGCTTCATCAGGCAGCTTTACTATGAACTGGCTAGCTTAATCAGGCAGCTTTACTATGAACTGGCTAGCTTAATCAGGCAGCTTTACTATCAACTGGCTAGCTTCATCAGGCAGCTTTACTATCAACTGGCTAGCTTCATCAGGCAGCTTTACTATGAACTGGCTAGCTTCATCAGGCAGCTTTACTATGAACTGGCTAGCTTCATCAGGCAGCTTTACTATGAACTGGCTAGCTTAATCAGGCAGCTTTACTATGAACTGGCTAGCTTAATCAGGCAGCTTTACTATCAACTGGCTAGCTTAATCAGGCAGCTTTACTATCAACTGGCTAGCTTCATCAGGCAGCTTTACTATGAACTGGCTAGCTTCATCAGGCAGCTTTACTATGAACTGGCTAGCTTAATCAGGCAGCTTTACTATCAACTGGCTAGCTTCATCAGGCAGCTTTACTATGAACTGGCTAGCTTCATCAGGCAGCTTTACTATGAACTGGCTAGCTTCATCAGGCAGCTTTACTATGAACTGGCTAGCTTCATCAGGCAGCTTTACTATGAACTGGCTAGCTTCATCAGGCAGCTTTACTATGAACTGGCTAGCTTCATCAGGCAGCTTTACTATCAACTGGCTAGCTTCATCAGGCAGCTTTACTATGAACTGGCTAGCTTCATCAGGCAGCTTTACTATGAACTGGCTAGCTTCACCAGGCAGCTTTACTATGAACTGGCTAGCTTCATCAGGCAGCTTTACTATCAACTGGCTAGCTTCATCAGGCAGCTTTACTATCAACTGGCTAGCTTCATCAGGCAGCTTTACTATCAACTGGCTAGCTTCATCAGGCAGCTTTACTATCAACTGGCTAGCTTCATCAGGCAGCTTTACTATGAACTGGCTAGCTTCATCAGGCAGCTTTACTATCAACTGGCTAGCTTCATCAGGCAGCTTTACTATGAACTGGCTAGCTTCATCAGGCAGCTTTACTATGAACTGGCTAGCTTCATCAGGCAGCTTTACTATGAACTGGCTAGCTTCATCAGGCAGCTTTACTATGAACTGGCTAGCTTCATCAGGCAGCTTTACTATGAACTGGCTAGCTTCATCAGGCAGCTTTACTATGAACTGGCTAGCTTCATCAGGCAGCTTTACTATGAACTGGCTAGCTTCATCAGGCAGCTTTACTATCAACTGGCTAGCTTCATCAGGCAGCTTTACTATGAACTGGCTAGCTTCATCAGGCAGCTTTACTATGAACTGGCTAGCTTCATCAGGCAGCTTTAGATGCCAGGGGAAAATGAATATATTTGCTAGTTAACTATCTGATTGATAAAGTTGATAGAAATGCCATAAGCTAGCTAGATAGCTAGCTAGCTAAATTGAAACTGTTGGGGGAAAGCTAGCTAACTAACTTCCACCATTATCACTGCAGTGTGGCTCATTTTAGCTAGGTTTCTAGAAAATAAAATATATATATTTGCTAGCTATAATTTAAAGACCTGTTACTGACTTTTGAACCCTTTTTGTTAAACTACTTAATTCCAATGCCTGTTTATTGATTAATTGGTGACTTAAAAAGTTGCCAAGCAAAATGCCTCTCTCAATTTCAATGCAAATAGACTAGCTAGCTAAAAGCAAACTAGTGACAACTTGATCAAGCTTATGAATATGTAAAACTGTTTACTAAATGATGGCACATGAAAGGAAGTTGTGTTTCTTAGCAACTTGAACCAGCAGTGAAAGTTGAGCAGTGAGGTTAATTTCTTCCCCCTCTCTGCTCTTTTCCTCAGGTTGAATAACATCCCTAAGACCCAGACTTGGGAACCTCCCAGCCACCAGGAAAATCATCTTGTTCTTGGAGTTTATTCACAAGGTTGGATAGAAATAGATCTGCATGTTATTCTCTATCATGCAGAATTGTAGCTTGTAACCTGGGAAGCTCATTCAATAATACAGACGTGGGTGATTTCTGTCCCAGGGGACTGAACCGTGTGCATGTTTTTGATCGATTTAGACCACAATCAGTTGAATGAGGTGTTAGTGAAGTGCTGGAACAAAGACCTGTACCCTCCTGTGTAAAGAACCTTTGGCTGTCATGACTTCAGTTGACTAAATACAGCCACCATTTTATTTTGTTAATCGATGCAGGTTTGTCGTCTGATTTCCAGGAGCCAGGTGGAGATGAATACAACCATAGTCCAAGGCAGGACCTTTCCGTGCATCCAGGTTGAGGCCTGCTACCAGCAGGAACATGGAGCACCATACTCCAAGGCATCCAGGTTGAGGCCTGCTACCAGCAGGAACATGGAGCACCATACTCCAAGGCATCCAGGTTGAGGCCTGCTACCAGCAGGAACATGGAGCACCATACTCCAAGGCAGAACATTTCCCTGCATCCAGGTTGAGGCCTGCTACCAGCAGGAACATGGAGCACCATACTCCAAGGCATCCAGTTTGAGGCCTGCTACCAGCAGGAACATGGAGCACCATACTCCAAGGCATCCAGGTTGAGGCCTGCTACCAGCAGGAACATGGAGCACCATACTCCAAGGCATCCAGGTTGAGGCCCGCTACCAGCAGGAACATGGAGCACCATACTCCAAGGCATCCAGGTTGAGGCCCGCTACCAGCAGGAACATGGAGCACCATACTCCAAGGCATCCAGGTTGAGGCCCGCTACCAGCAGGAACATGGAGCACCATACTCCAAGGCATCCAGGTTGAGGCCCGCTACCAGCAGGAACATGGAGCACCATACTCCAAGGCATCCAGGTTGAGGCCCGCTACCAGCAGGAACATGGAGCACCATACTCCAAGGCATCCAGGTTGAGGCCCGCTACCAGCAGGAACATGGAGCACCATACTCCAAGGCATCCAGGTTGAGGCCCGCTACCAGCAGGAACATGGAGCACCATACTCCAAGGCATCCAGGTTGAGGCCTGCTACCAGCAGGAACATGGAGCACCATACTCCAAGGCATCCAGGTTGAGGCCTACTACCAGCAGGAACATGGAGCACCATACTCCAAGGCATCCAGGTTGAGGCCTGCTACCAGCAGGAACATGGAGCACCATACTCCAAGGCATCCAGGTTGAGGCCTGCTACCAGCAGGAACATGGAGCACCATACTCCAAGGCATCCAGGTTGAGGCCTGCTACCAGCAGGAACATGGAGCACCATACTCCAAGGCATCCAGGTTGAGGCCTGCTACCAGCAGGAACATGGAGCACCATACTCCAAGGCATCCAGGTTGAGGCCTGCTACCAGCAGGAACATGGAGCACCATACTCCAAGGCATCCAGGTTGAGGCCTGCTACCAGCAGGAACATGGAGCACCATACTCCAAGGCATCCAGGTTGAGGCCTGCTACCAGCAGGAACATGGAGCACCATACTCCAAGGCATCCAGGTTGAGGCCTGCTACCAGCAGGAACATGGAGCACCATACTCCAAGGCATCCAGGTTGAGGCCTGCTACCAGCAGGAACATGGAGCACCATACTCCAAGGCATCCAGGTTGAGGCCTGCTACCAGCAGGAACATGGAGCACCATACTCCAAGGCATCCAGGTTGAGGCCTGCTACCAGCAGGAACATGGAGCACCATACTCCAAGGCATCCAGGTTGAGGCCTGCTACCAGCAGGAACATGGAGCACCATACTCCAAGGCATCCAGGTTGAGGCCTGCTACCAGCAGGAACATGGAGCACCATACTCCAAGGCATCCAGGTTGAGGCCTGCTACCAGCAGGAACATGGAGCACCATACTCCAAGGCATCCAGGTTGAGGCCTGCTACCAGCAGGAACATGGAGCACCATACTCCAAGGCATCCAGGTTGAGGCCTGCTACCAGCAGGAACATGGAGCACCATACTCCAAGGCATCCAGTTTGAGGCCTGCTACCAGCAGGAACATGGAGCACCATACTCCAAGGCATCCAGGTTGAGGCCTGCTACCAGCAGGAACATGGAGCACCATACTCCAAGGCATCCAGGTTGAGGCCTGCTACCAGCAGGAACATGGAGCACCATACTCCAAGGCATCCAGGTTGAGGCCTGCTACCAGCAGGAACATGGAGCACCATACTCCAAGGCAGAACATTTCCCTGCATCCAGGTTGAGGCCTGCTACCAGCAGGAACATGGAGCACCATACTCCAAGGCATCCAGGTTGAGGCCTGCTACCAGCAGGAACATGGAGCACCATACTCAAAGGCATCCAGGTTGAGGCCTGCTACCAGCAGGAACATGGAGCACCATACTCCAAGGCATCCAGGTTGAGGCCTGCTACCAGCAGGAACATGGAGCACCATACTCCAAGGCATCCAGGTTGAGGCCCGCTACCAGCAGGAACATGGAGCACCATACTCCAAGGCATCCAGGTTGAGGCCTGCTACCAGCAGGACCTCCAAACGCAATAAAGTTTGGTATAAACTACTCATGTTCATTTTTTTGTAGGTTACAAAACAATAACTTTTGTTGGTTCTTCTCATTTGTACTAACTACTATGGGAATTTAAACATCTGACAACATGCAGACTTTCTACGTCAAGACAACAGTTAGAGCGTATGATTCAAAAAGGTTTCAAATCAAGCCTCACATCCAGGGTGAATACATGTTTATTAATGTATAAAGGAGATCACACAGGTGTGCTGACTAAAATATACATCCCAGACAAGACTGAAGAACAGGACAAATAGGCTGGGTTTAGACAGGCGGCCCAAGACTGATCTTTTCTTCCACTAATTGGTCTTTTGACCAATCAGATCAGCTCTGAAAAAGATCTGATGTGAAAAGATCCGATGTGATTGGTCAAAAGACCAATTAGTGGAAAAAAAGATCAGAATTTGGCTGCCTGTCGAAACCCAGCTAGGGACAAGTGAATATAAGTCAGTTGTTGTGTTGGTAGCAGTTTGTATGAATGAGTGGTTGCATACAGTGCATGTTAAATATCTACGAGACAGAGATCAGGAGACTGTCATCAAAGGGAAGGTACCACTGAATGCCCCAGTATTCAGGCAGGCAGCTTGGGGGTAGAAGGGAAGGTACCACTGAAGGCCCCAGTATTCAGGCAGGCAGCTTGGGGGTAGAAGCTGTTGAGAAGTCTGGGAAGGTACCACTGAAGGCCCCAGTATTCAGGCAGGCAGCTTGAAGCAGATGATTAGCTGTTCAGGAGTCTTATGGCTTGGGGGTAGAAGCTGTTGAGAAGTCTGGGAAGGTACCACTGAATGCCCCAGTATTCAGGCAGGCAGCTTGGGGGTAGAAGGGAAGGTACCACTGAAGGCCCCAGTATTCAGGCAGGCAGCTTGGGGGTAGAAGGGAAGGTACCACTGAAGGCCCCAGTATTCAGGCAGGCAGCTTGGGGGTAGAAGTGGAAGGTACCACTGAAGGCCCCAGTATTCAGGCAGGCAGCTTGGGGGTAGAAGGGAAGGTGCCACTGAATGCCCCAGTATTCAGGCAGGCATGCTTGGGGGTAGAAGATCTGGGAAGGTACCACTGAAGGCCCCAGTATTCAGGCAGGCAGCTTGGGGGTAGAAGGGAAGGTACCACTGAAGGCCCCAGTATTCAGGCAGGCAGCTTGGGGGTAGAAGGGAAGGTACCACTGAAGGCCCCAGTATTCAGGCAGGCAGCTTGGGGTAGAAGGGAAGGTACCACTGAATGCCCCAGTATTCAGGCAGGCAGCTTGGGGGTAGAAGCTGTTGAGAAGTCTGGGAAGGTACCACTGAATGCCCCAGTATTCAGGCAGGCAGCATGAAGCAGATGATGTCACCGTCCAGGTCCTTGTCCCAGCATGCAGTGGCCTGATGGGGAGAGATGACAATAAAGACATGATGTAACTTTCATCACCAAAGCCGTGTTAGCATCTACTGCACGTTGCTGAACCATCCAACCATTTTAATTTTGTGTCATTGATATAAAATGGGCAATTCACATACAATATCCAGTTCATAAGCATTGACTCTAACACCTCTAGGTCCCCCTGTAGCTCAGTTGGTAGAGCAAGGCGCTTGCAACGATGCAGTGATGATGGTGGGAGTTGGCTAGCTAGCTTTCCCTCAGCAGTTTCAATTTAGCTAGCGAGCTACCCCATAATGACAAAGCGAAAATAGGTTTAGACATTTTTGCAAATTTATTACAAATAAAAACCAGAAATACCTTATTTACATAGGTATTCAATGGCCTCCCACTCCTCTTTCTATTCTGGTTAGAGCCAGTTTGTGCTGTTCTGTGAAGGGAGTAGTACACAGCGTTGTACGAGATCTTCAGTTTCTTGGCAATTTCTCGCATGGAATAGCCTTCATTTCTCAGAACAAGAATAGACTGACGAGTTTCAGAAGAAAGTTATTTGTTTCTGGCCATTTTGAGCCTGAAATCAAACCCACAATTGCTGATGCTCCAGATACTCAACTAGTGTCAAGAAGGCCAGTTTTATTGCTTCTTTAATCAGCACAACGTTTTCAGCTGCGCTAACATAATTGCAAAATGGTTTTCTAATGATCAATTAGCCTTTTAAAATGATAAACTTGGATCAGCAAACACAACATGCCATTAGAACACAGGACTGATGGTTGCTGATAATGGGCCTCTGTACGCCTATGTAGATATTCCATTAAAAAATCTGCCGTTTCCAGCTACAATAGCCATTTACAACATTAACAATGTCTACACTGTATTTCTGATCAATTTAATGTTATTTTAATAGACAAAAAATTTGCTTTTCTTTCGAAAACAAGGACATTTCTAAGTGACCCCAAACCTTTGAACGGTAGTGTGTATTTAGTCTTCCCCTGGCATCTAAAGCTGTCAATGCAATGGCTGGTCTGGAGTTCGTCTGAAATGGACCATTATATTTCACTCGATAAGCAAACTAATGTCATGCCTTTTCACCAAAAAATCAATGAGCACAGATAAAAGAGATGATTACGTTCAAGTAGGTCGTTTTGGTTTCATTTACCTCGTCCTCGTTTGATGGAACATCCAGCCGCTGGCTGTGGTTTTGGCAGAAGGGAACTGATTGGTCAGGAGTAAAAGGTCCGGCCCCCAGAGCTGCTCAAATACATTTTTTTACTTGTGAATCTCTTTCTACAAACGTACAAAACTTTATACAAGATTACGAATCTCTTGATCAAATCAAATGTGACAACAGTGACAAAACTCAGAGCGCGAGCAGATTCAAAATCTAAAAGTGTATTTTTGATTCACAGCAGAATATTCATACTTGTGAATGGACATTATAATCCCATACTCTCTCTCTCTCTCTCTCTCTCTCACACACAGACACTCTAGGATTAGGGTTTGTATTTATCATATTTGAACTTGACTGGAGGTGTGCATATCTCCACACACAACTAACCCTCCCTAACCCACCCCTAACCCCAACCCTAACCCTAACCCCAACCCTAACCCTTAACCCCAACCCCTAACCCTCCCTAACCCTAACCCCAACCCTAACCCTAACCCTAACCTTAACCCCAACCCTAACCCTCCCTAACCCTAACCCCAACCCTAATCCTAACCCTAACCCTAATCCTAACCCCAACCCTAACCCTAACCCTAACCTTAACCCCAACCCTAACCCCTCCCTAACCCTAACCCTAACCCTAACCTTAACCCCAACCCCAACCCTAACCCCAACCCCAACCCCAACCCTAACCCCAATCCTAATCCTAACCCTAACCCTAATCCTAACCCTAACCCTAACCATAATGGTTGAAGTACTAGAACTAAAGCCTGTAACTCTCCAGGACTAGTGCAGGGTTAGAACTAAAGCCTGTAACTCTGTAGGACTAGTGCAGGGTTAGAACTAAAGCCTGTAACTCTGTAGGACTAGTGCAGGGTTAGAACTAAAGCCTGTAACTCTGTAGGACTAGTGCAGGGTTAGAACTAAAGCCTGTAACTCTGTAGGACTAGTGCAGGGTTAGAACTAAAGCCTGTAACTCTGTAGGACTAGTGCAGGGTTAGAACTAAAGCCTGTAACTCTGTAGGACTAGTGCAGGGTTAGAACTAAAGCCTGTAACTCTCCAGGACTAGTGCAGGGTTAGAACTAAGCCTGTAACTCTCCAGGACTAGTGCAGGGTTAGAACTAAAGCCTGTAACTCTGTAGGACTAGTGCAGGGTTAGAACTAAAGCCTGTAACTCTGTAGGACTAGTGCAGGGGTTAGAACTAAAGCCTGTAACTCTGTAGGACTAGTGCAGGGTTAGAACTAAAGCCTGTAACTCTGTAGGACTAGTGCAGGGTTAGAACTAAAGCCTGTAACTCTGTAGGACTAGTGCAGGGTTAGAACTAAAGCCTGTAACTCTGTAGGACTAGTGCAGGGTTAGAACTAAAGCCTGTAACTCTCCAGGACTAGTGCAGGGTTAGAACTAAAGCCTGTAACTCTCCAGGACTAGTGCAGGGTTAGAACTAAAGCCTGTAACTCTGTAGGACTAGTGCAGGGTTAGAACTAAAGCCTGTAACTCTGTAGGACTAG
>NC_059226.1:38232311-38252311 GCF_020615455.1 Coregonus clupeaformis | reverse complement strand
GTGCGATCAACAGTAAAATCCACTGTACAGTTCCAGTCCCCCCCCCCCTAAAACCATACACCCCTCTTGGTCACTGTCACGGTCGTCGTAAGCAGCAGACCAAGGCGCAGCGTGATATGCGTACATCTTTTAATGAGTACTTTACAATTCTACAAAACAACAAAACGATACGTGAAGTCCTAAGGTTAACAAAACACAAACCTCTCCGGAACAAGATCCCACAAATGACAAGTGCAAAACAGGCTGCCTAAGTATGGTTCCCAATCAGAGACAACAAGCCACAGCTGTCTCTGATTGGGAACCACCCTGGCCAACATAGAAATAAACGATCTAGAAAGAAACACATAGAAAACAAAACATAGACACTACACACCCTGGCTCAACATTTAAGAGTCCCCAGAGCCAGGGCGTGACAGTACCCCCCCCACAAAGGCGCGGACTGCGACCGCGCCACACAAACTCAAGAGGGTAGGGGCTGGGTGGGCATTCCGCCTCGGAGGCGGATCCGGCTCCGGGCGTGACCACCACTCTCTCGCTACCCCCCGTAGCGCCCTGGTCTGGTCCCGCTGGCCGAGCAGGACTGGACACCGGTGGAGCGGATTGCTCAGGCTCCGGTGTGGAGCAGCTGACCGGTACCTGACCAGGCACCGGTGGAACAGGCACGGGCTGTGTCGGACTGACGACGCGCACCACTGGCTTGGTGCGGGGAGCAGGAACGGGCCGGACCGGGCTGACGACGCGCACCCCTGGCTTGGTGCGGGGAGCAGGAACAGGCTGGACCGGGCTGACGACGCGCACCACTGGCTTGGTGCGGGGAGCAGGAACAGGCCGGACCGGGCTGGGGACGCGCACCACTGGCTTGGTGCGGGGAGCAGGAACAGGCCGGGCCGGGCTGGCGACGCGCACCACAGGCTTGGTGCGAGGGGCAGGAACAGGCCGGGCCGGGCTGGCAACGCGCACGACAGGCTTGGTGCGAGGGGCAGGAACAGGCCGGGCAGGGCTGGCGACGCGCACCACTGGCTTGGTGCGAGGGGCAGGAACGGGTCGGGCCGGACTGGGAACACGCACCACTAACTTAGTGCGGGGAGCAGGAACGGGTTGGGCCGTACTGGGAACACGCACCACTAACTTAGTGCGGGGAGTAGGAACGGGCCGACAAGTACTGGGAACACACACCACTGGCCTTGTGCGGGAATCAGGAACGGGCCGGACCGGACTGGTGACACACACCGCTTGCTTGGTGCGAGGAGCGGGACTGGGTTTCCTCATAAACCTCCGCTCCCTCTGCTGCCTACTCAGTTCCTCTCGCCGTGCCTCCACACTCTCCTTCTCCCTCCTGACCAATGGCCCCCGTAACCTGGTGGCCTCCTCTCCTAGTCCACAACCTCGCCCTGTAGCTGCCTCCAGCAGCCCCGTCGTCCATGCCGTGTGCCCCCCAAAAAATGTATTGGGGGTTGCCTCTCGCCTGTCCGACGACGGCCCGGTTGGCGTCGCTTCTCCTCTCCTGCCTGGACATCCTCCCCTCATCACCCTCCGGTAGCGGACGGCCTCCTCCTCGGTGATCTTCCCCCAACCGAGGAGGACATCCACTAGCGTTACCTCCGGCGTTTGCTCCTGGACACGCTGCTTGGTCCTTATTTGGTGGGATCTTCTGTCACGGTCGTCGTAAAGCAACGGACCGAGGCGCAGCGTGATATGCGTACATCTTTTAATGAGTACTTTATACACTACAACAAAACAACAAAACGATATGTGAAGTCCTAAGGTTAACAAAACACAAACCTCTCCGGAACAAGATCCCACAAATGACAAGTGCAAAACAGGCTGCCTAAGTATGGTTCCCAATCAGAGACAACAAGCCACAGCTGTGTCTGATTGGGAACCACCCTGGCCAACATAGAAATAAACGATCTAGAAAGAAACACATAGAAAACAAAACATAGACACTACACACCCTGGCTCAACATTTAAGAGTCCCCAGAGCCAGGGCGTGACAGTCACACTGTCTTAAGGTTTCCTTTATTTGATCAAATACAGCAATACGCTCTGTACCGTCATTAGGAGCATAAACATTCCCCAAAAAATTTACCCATAACATCCGCCTTGACCAATAAAACTCGACCCTTGACAATCTCTGTTGTGGATACCACAGTCACCCCTAAGCCTGAGGAAAACAAAATTGCCACCCCAGCACTGAAATTAGTACCATGACTGAGTATATGCTGCCCCTCCCACCACAACCTCATTTTCCTCATCACTATGTATCTCCTGTAGAAAAACAACATTAAGCCTTTTCTGTTTTATTACTTCTAATACCCAAGCCCTCTTATTCCTGTCCCTTCCCCCATTAATATTGAGAGAACCTACCCTTAGTACCTCCATATGGAAAAGAGAAAGGGAAAACAGAAGAAACCACAGAGAAACCAGACAAAGAGAAAAAAGCACCCTATGAGGCAAGGATCATCATCATTGTTTCAATCTTACATTTAAGTCATTTAGCAGACGCTCTTATCCAGAGCGACTTACAAATTGGTGCATTCAACTTAGGATAGCCAGTGGGACAACCGCATCTTGATCACAGTAAGTACACTTCTTAAAACAAGTCAGTGCTAGCAGGTGAAATAAGTCAGGTGTTAGTTTAGACAAAAGACTGTGGTAGTAAAGGGGGGGTAGAAGGATTACTATTATACTATTCCAGGTATTCCTTAAAGAGGTAGGGTTTCAAGTGTCTACGGAAGGTGGTCAGTGACTCCGCTGTCCTGGCGTCGTGGGGGAGCTGGTTCCACCATTGAGGTGCCAGAGCAGCGAATAGCTTTGACTGGGCTGAGCGGGAACTGTGCTTCCGAAGAGGTAGGGGGGCTAGCAGGCCAGAGGTGGATGAACGTAGTGCCTTCGTTTGGGTGTAGGGTCTGATCAGAGCCTGAAGGTAAGGAGGTGCCGTTCCTCTCACAGCTTCGTAGGCAAGCACCGTGGTTTTGTAGTAGATGCGAGCTTCAACTGGAAGCCAGTGGAGTGTGCGGAGGAGTGGGGTGACATGAGAGAACTTGGGAAGGTTGAACACCAGACGCGCTGCAGCGTTCTGGATAAGTTGTAGGGGTTTAATGGCACAGGCAGGGAGCCCAGCCAACAGCGAGTTGCAGTTATCCAGACGGGAGATGACAAGTGCCTGGATTAGGACCTGTGCAGCTTTCTGTGTAAGGTAGGGTCGTACTCTGCGAATGTTGTAGAGCATGAACCTGCAGGATCGGGTCACCGCTTTGATGTTAGCAGAGAATGACAGGGTGTTGTCCAGGGTCATGCCAAGGTTCTTTGCACTCTGGGAGGAGGACACAATGGAGTTGTCAACCGTGATGGCGAGATCATGGAGCGGGCAGTCCTTCCCCGGGAGGAAGAGCAGCTCCGTCTTGCCGAGGTTCAGCTTGAGGTGGTGATCCGACATCCATACTGATATGTCTGCCAGACATGCAGAGATGCGATCCGCCACCTGGTTATCAGAAGGGGGAAAGGAGAAGATTAGTTGTGTATCGTCAGCGTAGCAATGATAGGAGAGGCCATGTGAGGATATGACAGAGCCAAGTGACTTGGTGTATAGGGAGAAAAGGAGAGGGCCTAGAACTGAGCCCTGGGGGACACCAGTGGTGAGAGCACGTGGTGCGGAGACAGCTTCTCGCCACGCCACTTGGTAGGAGCGACCGGTCAGGTAGGACGCAATCCAGGAGTGAGCCGCGCCGGAGATGCCCAGCTCGGAGAGGGTGGAGAGGAGGATCTGATGGTTCACTGTATCAAAGGCAGCAGACAGGTCTAGAAGGACAAGAGCAGAGGAGAGAGAGTTAGCTTTAGCAGTGCGGAGAGCCTCCGTGACACAGAGAAGAGCAGTCTCAGTTGAATGACCAGTCCTGAAACCTGACTGGTTTGGATCAAGAAGGTCATTCTGAGAGAGATAGCAAGAGAGTTGCCTAAAGACGGCACGCTCAATAGTTTTGGAAAGAAAAGAAAGAAGGGATACTGGTCTGTAGTTGTTGACATCAGTGGGATCGAGTGTTGGTTTTTTGAGAAGGGGTGCAACTCTCGCTCTCTTGAAGACGGAAGGGACATGGCCAGCGGTCAAGGATGAGTTGATCAGCGAGGTGAGGTAGGGGAGAAGGTCACCGGAGATGGTCTGGAGAAGAGAGGAGGGGATGGGGTCAAGCGGGCAGGTTGTTGGGCGGCCTGCAGTCACTAGTCGCAAGATTTTATCTGGAGAGAGAGGGAGAAAGAAGTCAAAGCATAGGGTAGGGCAGTGTGAGCAGGACCAGCAGTGTCATTAGACTTAACAAACGAGGATCGGATGTCGTCAACCTTCTTTTCAAAGTGGTTGACAAAGTCATCCACAGAGAGGGAGGAGGGGGGAGGATTCAGCAGTCAGGAGAATGTGGCAAAGAGCTTCCTAGGGTTAGAGGCAGATGCTTGGAATTTAGAGTGGTAGAAAGTGGCCTTAGCAGCAGAAACAGATGAAGAAAATGTAGAGAGGAGGGAGTGAAAAGATGCCAGGTCGGCAGGGAGTTTAGTTTTCTTCCATTTCCGCTCAGCTGCCCGGAGCTCTGTTCTGTGAGCTCGCAATGAGTCATCAAGCCACGGAGCTGGAGGGGAGGACCGAGCCGGCCGGGAGGATAGGGGACACAGGGAGTCAAAGGATGCAGAAAGGGAGGAGAGGAGGGTTGAGGAGGCAGAATCAGGAGATTGGAGGGAGAAGGATTGAGCAGAGGGAAGAGATGATAGGATGGAAGAGGAGAGAGTAGTGGGAGAGAGAGAGCGAAGGTTGCGGCGGCGCGTTACCATCTGTGTAGGGGCAGAGTGAGTAGTGTTGGAGGAGAGCGAGAGAGAAAAGGATACAAAGTAGTGGTCGGAGACATGGAGGGGAGTTGCAGTGAGATTAGTAGAAGAGCAACATCTAGTAAAGATGAGGTCAAGCGTATTGCCTGCCTTGTGAGTAGGGGGGGACGGTGAGAGGGTGAGGTCAAAAGAGGAGAGGAGTGGAAAGAAGGAGGCAGAGAGAAATGAGTCAAAGGTAGACGTAGGGAGGTTGAAATCCCCCAGAACTGTGAGGGGTGAGCCATCCTCAGGAAAGGAACTTATCAAGGCATCAAGCTCATTGATGAACTCTCCAAGGGAATCTGGAGGGCGATAAATGACAAGGATGTTAAGCTTGAATGGGCTAGTGACTGTGACAGCATGGAATTCAAATGAGGAGATAGACAGATGTGTCAGGGGGAAAAGAGAGAATGTCCACTTGGGAGAGATGAGGATTCCTGTGCCACCGCCGCGCTGACCAGATGCTCTCGGGGTATGCGAGAACACATGATCAGACGAGGAAAGAGCAGAAGGAGTAGCAGTGTTTTCTGTGGTAATCCATCTTAATCTTTTATTTTTATTGGCCAGTCTGAGATATGGCTTTTTCTTTGCAACTCTGCCTAGAAGCTCAGCATCCCGGAGTCGCCTCTTCACTGTTGACGTTGAGACTGGTGTTTTGCGGGTACTATTTAATGAAGCAATGTACCTCATTCTACCATATAATACAATGTACCTCATTCTACCATATAATACAATGTACCTCATTCTACCATACAATACAATGTACCTCATTCTACTATATAATACAATATACCATATAATACAATATACCTCATTCTACCATATAATACAATGTACCTCATTCTACCATATAATACAATGTACCTCATTCTACCATATAATACAATGTACCTCATTCTACCATATAATACAATGTACCTCATTCCACCACTGAAAATGCATAGAAAAGGGAGAGAGAGAGAGAGACAGAGAGAGAGAGACAGAGAGTGAGAGAGAGTGAGAGAGAGTGAGAGAGAGAGAGAGAGAGAGAGAGAGACAGAGAGAGAGACAGAGAGAGAGAGAGAGAGAGAGAGAGAGAGAGAGGGAGAGAGAGAGAGAGAGAGAGAGAGAGAGAGAGAGAGAGAGAGAGAGAGAGAGAGAGAGAGAGAGAGAGAGAGAGAGAGAGAGAGAGAGAGAGAGACGAGAGGAGAAAAGAGAGAGAGAGAGAGAGAGAGAGAGAGAGAGAGAGAGAGAGAGAGAGAGAGAGAGAGAGAGAGAGACAGAGAGAGAGAGAGAGAGAGAGAGAGAGAGAGAGAGAGAGAGAGAGAGAGAGGGAGAGGGACTACATTGCTGCCTGCCATAAGATGAGGGACAGTGTCTGACAGACCAACCAACCTGCACATGTCCTCTATATTATTGTTCAATGGTTATTTTGACCCTTGGTTGTTGCTGTTGTCCTGTTGACAATATTTATTATTATTATTTTAATTGTGTTTATATTGTAAATATCCAAAGTCAGCTTTGGCAATATGTACATTGTTACGTCATGCAAATAAAGGAAATTGAATTGAATTGAGAGAGAGAGAGAGAGGGGGAGAGAGAGAGAGAGAGAGAGAGAGAGAGAGAGAGAGAGAGAGAGAGAGAGAGAGAGAGAGAGAGAGAGAGAGAGAGAGATGGATATAGTTTAACCTAAGTCACTCACTGTGTGTGTGTGTGTGTGTGTGTGTATGCGTGTGTGTGTGTGTGTGTGTGTGTGTGTGTGTGTGTGTGTGTGTGTGTGTGTGTGTAGTGATGGAGAATGGAGGTGAGGACACGGAGTCCCTGTGGGAGTCAGTGGAGAGTAACCGCTACATCTTAAGTCGCTACATCTCGCCCGGTAAACTGACCCCCTACCTGCGCCAATGTAAGGTTCTAGACGAACAGGACGAAGATGAGGTCTTGAACTCTCTACTGCTGGTCTCTAAGGTCAACCGCACAGGTAGGCATTAACTCTCTATGTCTCTAAGGTCAACCGCACAGGTAGGCATTAACTCTCTATGTCTCTAAGGTCAACCGCACAGGTAGGCATTAACTCTCTATGTCTCTAAGGTCAACCGCACAGGTAGGCATTAACTCTCTATGTCTCTAAGGTCAACCGCACAGGTAGGCATTAACTCTCTATGTCTCTAAGGTCAACCGCACAGGTAGGCATTAACTCTCTATGTCTCTAAGGTCAACCGCACAGGTAGGCATTAACTCTCTATGTCTCTAAGGTCAACCGCACAGGTAGGCATTAACTCTCTATGTCTCTAAGGTCAACCGCACAGGTAGGCATTAACTCTCTATGTCTCTAAGGTCAACCGCACAGGTAGGCATTAACTCTCTATGTCTCTAAGGTCAACCGCACAGGTAGGCATTAACTCTCTATGTCTCTAAGGTCAACCGCACAGGTAGGCATTAACTCTCTATGTCTCTAAGGTCAACCGCACAGGTAGGCATTAACTCTCTATGTCTCTAAGGTCAACCGCACAGGTAGGCATTAACTCTCTATGTCTCTAAGGTCAACCGCACAGGTAGGCATTAACTCTCTATGTCTCTAAGGTCAACCGCACAGGTAGGCATTAACTCTCTATGTCTCTAAGGTCAACCACACAGGTTTTTTATTTTTTTATTTAATTTCACCTTTATTTAACCAGGTAAGAAGCCAGTTGAGAACAAGTTCTCATTTACAACTGCGACCTGGCCAAGATAAAAGCAAAGCAGTGCGATAAAAACAACAACAGAGAGTTACATATGGGGTAAAACAAAACATAAAGTCACTGTGATACTGTGATACTGGCTCTGTGATAGACTACATTCAATTTGCTGAGTAGAGTGTTGGAGGCTATTTTGTAAATGACATCGCCGAAGTCAAGGATCGGTAGGATAGTCAGTTTTACGAGGGCATGTTTGGCAGCATGAGTGAAGGAGGCTTTGTTGCGAAATAGGAAGCCGATTCTAGATTTAACTTTGGATTGGAGATTCTTTATGTGAGTCTGGAAGGAGAGTTTACAGTCTAACCAGACACCTAGGTATTTGTAGTTGTCCACATACTCTAGGTCAGACCCGCCGAGAGAAGTGATTCTAGTCGGGTGGGCGGGTGCCAGCAGCATTCAGTTGAAGAGCATGCATTTAGTTTTACTAGCGTTAAAGAGCAGTTGGAGGCTACTGAAGGAGTGTTGTATGGCATTGAAGCTCATTTGGAGGTTTGTTAACACAGTGTCCAATGAAGGGCCAGATGTATACAAAATGGTGTCGTCTGCGTAGAGGTGGATCTGAGAGTCACCAGCAGCAAGAGCGACATCATTGATATACACAGAGAATAGAGTCGGCCCGAGAATTGAACCCTGTGGCACCCCCATAGAGACTGCCATAGGTCCAGACAACAGGCCCTCCGATTTGACACATTGAACTCTATCTGAGAAGTAGTTGGTGAACCAGGCGAGGCAGTCATTAGAGAAACCAAGGCTATTTAGTCTGCCAATAAGAATGCAGTGGTTGACAGAGTCGAAAGCCTTGGCCAGGTCGATGAAGACGGCTGCGCAGTACTGTCTATTATCGATCGCGTTTATAATATCGTTTAGGACCTTGAGCGTGGCTGAGGTGCACCCATGACCAGCTCGGAAACCGGATTGCATAGCGGAGAAGGTACGGTGGGATTCGAAATGGTCTGTTTGTTAACTTGGCTGGATGGATATAGGTCTGTAACAGTTTGGATCTAGAGTGTCACCCCCTTTGAAGAGGGGGATGACCGCGGCAGCTTTCCAATCTCTGGGGATCTCAGACGTTATAAAAGAGAGGTTGAATAGGCTAGTAATAGGGGTTGCGACAATTTCGGCGGCTAATTTTAGAAAGAAAGGGTCCAGATTGTCTAGCCCAGCTGATTTGTAGGGGTCCAGATTTTTCAGCTCTTTCAGAACATCAGCTGTCTGAATTTGTGTGAAGGAGAAGCGGGGGGGGCATGGGCAAGTTGCAGCGGAGGGTGCAGAGCTGGTGGCCGGGGTAGTGGTAGCCAGGTGGAAAGCAAGGCCAGCCGTAGCAAAATGCTTGTTGAAATTCTCGATTATTGTAGATTTATCGGTGGTGACAGTGTTTCCTAGCCTCAGTGCAATGGGCAGTTGGGAGGAGGTGCTCTTATTTTCCATGGACTTTACAGTGTCCCAAAACGTTTTGGAGTTAGTGCTACAGGATGCAAATTTCTGTTTGAAAAAGCTAGCCTTTGCTTTCCTAACTGATTGTGTATATTGGTTCCTGACTTCCCTAAAAAGTTGCATATCGCGGGGGCTGTTCGATGCTAATGCAGTACGCCACAGGATGTTTTTGTGCTGGTCAAGGGCAGTCTGAGGAAAACCAGGGGCTATATCTGTTCTTAGTTCTGAATTTTTTGAATGGGGCATGCTTATTTAAGATTGAGAGGAAAGCACTGTTAAAGAACAACCAGGCATCCTCTACTGACGGAATGAGGTCAATATCCATCCAGGATACCCAGGCCAGGTCAATTAGAAAGAACTGCTCGCTGAAGTGTTTTAGGGAGCGTTTGACAGTGATGAGGGGTGGTCGTTTGACCGCGGACCCATTACGGACTCAGGCAATAAGGCAGTGATCGCTGAGATCCTGGTTGAAGACAGCGGAGGTGTATTTAGAGGGTAAGTTAGTCAGGATGATATCTATGAGGGTACCCATGTTTACGGATTTAGGGTTGTACCTGGTAGGTTCCTTGATAATTTGTGTGAGATTGAGGGCATCTAGTTTAGATTGTAGGATGGCCGGGGTGTTAAGCATATCCCAGTTTAGGTCACCAAGCAATAGAAACTCTGAGGATAGATGGGGGGCAATCAATTCACATATGGTGTCCAGGGCACAGCTGGGGGCTGAGGGGGGTTTGTAGCAAGCAGCAACAATGAGAGACTTATTTCTGGAAAGATGGATTTTTAGAAGAAGAAGCTCAAACTGTTTGGGCACAGACCTGGATAGTATGATAGAGCTCTGCAGGCTATCTCTACAGTAGATTGCAACTCCGTCCCCTTTGGCAGTTCTGTCTAGACAGAAAATGTTGTAGTTGGGTGTGAGAGTGGGATTTGAAGGAGTCAAGCGCAGGAGGGTGAATCACAGAATACAGAGTTTATTCCGTAGGACACAGTTACGCTGGATAGCATCAACAGCACAGGGCGTAATACAGGCGAACTGGAACACAATACAGGCACACAGGGAGATTTAACCCCGGCAATACAAAGTACGGGTAGCTCAACCGAGCTACACTCATCTTCACATGAAACAATCACCCACAAGGACAAGGGGGCAGAGGGAACACTTATACATGGACTAATGAGGGGATATGAACCAGGTGTGTGTAATTGACAAGACAAGACAAATGGAATGATGATACATGTAAGCGTTGGGTAACGGTGAAAGAGATAGCATCACTGGAGGCACCGATTGAGCCGGTCTCCGCGTGTATGGGGGGTGGGACAAAGGAGCTATCCGAGGCAGGTTGAGCAGGACTGGGGGCTCTACAGTGAAAAAGTACAGTAAGAACTAACTGGAACAGCAATAGGCAAGGCATATTGACATGGGAGAGAGGCATAAAGCAATCACAGGTGTTATTCGAGAGAGCTAAGACAACAGCTGGTAATGGCGACGAAAGTTTGAGCTGAGGCTAAACAGATAAACAGGATGGGGTACCGTGTAAAGGAACAGTCCAGCAGGCATCAGCTGTGTAGCTGAGTGATCATAAGGTCCAGTGAACAGCAATAGGAGAGTCCGGGAGCAGTTCAGTGGCTGCTACGCTACAGGCGAGCTGGAGGTACGGCTGTTGATTGTGTGTGCTAGCGGGACGGGGCTAGCAGATGGATCTTCGTGGTCGTCGCAACGGGAAGCCTGTTGAAACCACATCAGACGATTACGTAGGCAGACCAGTGTCAACACTAGGAGGTCCCGTCCGGTTGACAGAGAGGTAGATAGCTGGGAGGTGGGCCTGGCTCGAGGCTAGCTCAAGGCTAACTGGGGCTTGCTTCGGGACAGTGGTGATTAGCCAACAACAACAACAGCCATTCGGTTGCAGCTAGCTAGTTGCGATGATCCGGTGTTAAGGTCCAGTGATTCAGTGATTCCGGCAGAAAATCCGATATGTTCTGGCTCGATAGCGCGATGTGCAGACTGGCCGATAATAGTCCAGGCTAGAGCTGGCTGGTAGGTAGTGCAGGCCACGGACAGTGGTGAAGACCGCTAACGGTGGCTAATAGCAACTAGCTAGTTAGCTGGCTAGCTGGCTAGTTTCAGCCAGAGGTTCTAGATAAGAAGGTATAAAGAAATAATAGAATCCGTTCCACATTGGGTGAGCCGGGTTGCAGGAAAGTATATTTAGTTAAAGGGTGGAAAGTGAGATTGAGAAATATAAACGAAAAAGACAAAAAAAACTAATATATGGACACTACAGAAAACACGACCGCACTGCTACGCCATCTTGGAACACAATTGAACCTGTACAGGGAGTACCAGTACTGAATCAATGAGCAGGAGTACCAGGTAATAACATGGCTATATACAGGGAGTACCAGGTAATAACATGGCTATATACAGGGAGTACCAGTACTGAGTCAATGAGCAGGGGTACCAGGTAATAACATGGCTATATACAGGGAGTACCAGTACTGAGTCAATGAGCAGGGGTACCAGGTAATAACATGGCTATATACAGGGAGTACCAGGTAATAACATGGCTATATACAGGGAGTACCAGTACTGAGTCAGGGGTACCAGGTAATAACATGGCTATATACAGGGAGTACCAGTACTGAGTCAATGAGCAGGGGTACCAGGTAATAACATGGCTATATACAGGAAGTACCAGTACTGAGTCAATGAGCAGGGGTACCAGGTAATAACATGGCTATATACAGGAGTACCAGTACTGAGTCAATGAGCAGGGGTACCAGGTAATAACATGGCTATATACAGGGAGTACCAGTACTGAGTCAATGAGCAGGGGTACCAGGTAATAACATGGCTATATACAGGGAGTACCAGTACTGAGTCAATGAGCAGGGGTACCAGGTAATAACATGGCTATATACAGGAAGTACCAGTACTGAGTCATTGAGCAGGGGTACCAGGTAATAACATGGCTATATACAGGGAGTACCAGTACTGAGTCAATGAGCAGGGGTACCAGGTAATAACATGGCTATATACAGGGAGTACCAGTACTGAGTCAATGTGCAGGGGTACCAGGTAATAACATGGCTATATACAGGGAGTACCAGTACTGAGTGGATGTGCAGGGGTACCAGGTAATAACATGGCTATATACAGGGAGTACCAGTACTGAGTCAATGTGCAGGGGTACCAGGTAATAACATGGCTATATACAGGGAGTACCAGTACTGAGTCAATGTGCAGGGGTACCAGGTAATAACATGGCTATATACAGGGAGTACCAGGTAATAACATGGCTATTACAGGGAGTACCAGGTAATAACCTGGCTATATACAGAGAGTACCAGGTAATAACATGGCTATATACAGAGAGTTCCAGGTAATAACCTGGCTATATACAGAGAGTTCCAGGTAATAACCTGGCTATATACAGAGAGTACCAGGTAATAACATGGCTATATACCTCCAATAAAGGAGGAGGGTGTGTCTATAAAGGAGGAGGGTGTGTCTATAAAGGAGGAGGGTGTGTCTATAAAGGAGGAGGGTGTGTCTATAAAGAAGGAGGGTGTGTCTATAAAGGAGGAGGGTGTGTCTATAAAGGAGGAGGGTGTGTCTATAAAGGAGGAGGGTGTGTCTATAAAGGAGGAGGGTGTGTCTATAAAGGAAGAGGGTGTGTCTATAAAGGAGGAGGGTGTGTCTATAAAGGAGGAGGGTGTGTCTATAAAGGAGGAGGGTGTGTCTATAAAGGAGGAGGGTGTGTCTATAAAGGAAGATTCTATTGCAGATTGTTTTATCAATCAGATGACACATTAAAAGGTATTACAAGAAATGAAATCTACTTTTTCCCCTGGACGTGTGTGTGTGTGTGTGTGTGTGTGTGTGTGTGTGTGTGTGTATATAGGTCGTCTGTTAGACATTCTTCATGGTAAAGGAGAGCGAGGTCATGTGGTGTTTCTGGAGAGTCTTGAGTTCTATTATCCTGACCTTTACAAGCTGGTGACCGGCAAGGAGCCCACCAGACGCTTCTCCACTATCGTTGGTAACACACACACACACACACACACACACACACACACACACACACACACACACACACACACACACACACACACACACACACACACACACACACACACTAACCCTAACCCACCAGACGCTTCTCCACTATCGTTGGTAACACACACACACACACACACACACACTAACCCTAACCCACCAGACGCTTCTCCACTATCGTTGGTAACACACACACACACACACACACACACACACACACACACACACACACACACACTAACCCTAACCCACCAGACGCTTCTCCACTATCGTTGGTAACACACAGACAGACAGACAGACAGACAGACAGACAGACAGACAGACAGACAGATAGACAGACAGACAGACAGACACACACACACACCTTATACTATATACTATAACCATCATCTGTTCCTATAACCATCATCTGTTCCTATAACCATCATCTGTTCCTATAACCATCATCTGTTCCTATAACCATCATCTGTTCCTATAACCATCATCTGTTCCTATAACCATCATCTGTTCCTATAACCATCATCTGTTCCTATAACCATCATCAGTGTACACAAGACAACAGACACTGTGGAATTATAATGGTTGACTCACTGCGTGTGTGTGTGTGTGTTGTTTGTAGTGGAGGAGGGTCAAGAAGGGTTAACCCAGTTCCTGATGAATGAAGTCATCAAGCTGCAGCAGCAGACCAAAGCTAAAGATGTCCAGAGAGTTGACCTCATTGGGAAACAGCGCACCCTGGAGGACGAATACAAGAAACTACGCCTGGCCAACCAGGAACTATCAGCCTTCCAGCTGAGTAATAACATTATTATTATTATTATTATTATTATTATTATTATTAGTAGTAGTAGTAGTAGTAGTAGTAGTGTAATTATTATCCCATTTTTGGAGAGCTAGAGCTCTGAAATGGTAAGACCTACAGAGACCTAACTTGGTAGGATGGTGTAAGTTGGTCTGAAATGGTAAGACCTACAGAGACCTAACTTGGTAGGATGGTGTAAGTTGGTCTGAAATGGTAAGACCTACAGAGACCTAACTTGGTAGGATGGTGTAAGTTGGTCTGAAATGGTAAGACCTACAGAGACCTAACTTGGTAGGATGGTGTAAGTTGGTCTGAAATTGTAAGACCTACAGCGACCTATCTTGGTAGGATGGTGTAAGTTGGTGGCTGAATACATCTGGTTACACGTGGTGCAATTCGTCCAAATGGTGTCGTTATAAACAACCTTTGACTTCAAAAGGTCAGCCCCGCCTCCTCGTTCCACCTAGAGCCTCGGAATTTGGCACAAAGGTTCCACTCCAACCAAGGAACACATTTTCCTCTAGGACCAATGATGTCAACATGATGGATCCTCCGCCATTTTGAAAGCTGATTTCTCAGAAACTTGGTGTAAAGCATCTACAGACCAATATTTTTAAAATGTATTATAAATGAGGTTGATATCTTAAACCTGTGAGCCAATGAAGTTGAGTGAGGTTGGATCTGACAATTCAAGTCACTCTTGGAGGGAATGGAGCCCCCTGCTGGCCATGCATTTCAATACTCTACAACGTTTCCTGAGGTGTGCGCTTGTCCACTACTCACATGGATTCAAAAGTATAAAATTGGTGTGAGTACCAGAGATTAAGTCAAGACCGGAAACCCTTTAGATCCAGACCCAGATCAACGCCTGAGACCCAGACCAAGGATCAATGTATTAAGACCATGACCAGACCAAGACCAGTTTAACTGAGGAAAAAAAAGATCCAGTATAGTTAACTGGAGTAGATTAAGGTAGAGTATAGCACAGTATAGTATAGTATAGTATATTATAGCACAGTATAGCACAGTATAGTATAGTATAGTATAGTATAGTATAGTATAGTATAGTATAGTATAGTATATTATAGTATAGTATAGTATAGTATAGTATAGTATAGTATAGTATAGCACAGTATAGTATAGTTCAGTACAGTTCAGTTCAGTATAGTTCAGTATATCACAGTATAGCACAGTATAGTAGAGTAGAGTATAGTAGAGTAGAGTATAGCACAGTATAGTATAGTATAGTATAGTATAGTATAGTATAGTATAGTATAGTATAGTATAGTATAGTATAGTTCAGTATAGTATAGTATAGTATAGTATAGTATAGTATAGTATAGTATAGTATAGTATAGTATAGTATAGTATAGTATAGTTCAGTACTAGGGGTGTAACGATCCATCTACTACATCGATGTATCGATTTATATTCATATGATCCAACTACATCGATCTGTGCTCGGCGAGTTGGCCTTTTGGACAACATATATCGATCTAACATCGTTTTAAAATGTAATAAATCGATTGTATCGATACTAGGAAATAACCCATTGGATTTAAGCACGTCAGACTTTATATGCAGGGGTGCACATAACTGGTATGCAGATACGCAAGCGCGACAAAAATCAGGAATGCGTAATGCCACTTGTGTTACTACGCGCCTTTGCGTACTTGACCGATCTTCTCATCTAACCTTACACATGACATGTTGCTTGTCAACTACTGTCAGGGATGTCCAAAAAGCAACAGACATTAAGCAGCTTCTTTGGCGTTTCGCCACCTACAAAGAAACGCCAACTGGAGCCAGAGCCGAAGAAAATACTTTTTTCGGAAAAGTGGCTCCAAGATGTGCAGTGGCTTGAAGCTAACGATGAGCGCACTGAAATGTGGTGCAAGATTTGCCGCTCAAATCCACATCTAGCAGACAAAACAGGTGCATTTTATAAAGGCTCAAAGAATTTCAACCATCCTTTATTTGACAAACATGAAAAGAGCAAGGAGCACACGAATGTGGCGCAAGCCATTGCTAAAAGCTAGCCGAGAATAAATGTCCAGTCGCCCACTTGCCAGATGGCGAGACAAGCTGAATGAAGAACAGCGGCAAGCTCTGTTTAATATTTTTCTCTTTCCATAAAGCTAAACACGCACGTCCCATGTCTTCCTATTCTGAGGATGTTCCTTTACTGAAGCGGCTAGGAGTAAATGTCGGAGGTGCATATCATTCACGTGAAGGGGGGCACACGGATCATGCAGAGCATCGCTCACACCATCAGCGGGGAGTTACGAGCCAAGTTGCAGTCTGCTGAATTTTGGGGGCTGCTTTTTGATGGATCTGAGGACATCACAAAAACTGAGCAGGAAATAGTTTACATTGTGTCTGTGTCCAGCAACGGAGAGTTTACTTCGGACTTTATTGGACTGATTGAATTGGGTGCTGACCGAACCGCACAGGCCATAACAGACGGACTTGTGAGACTTTTCCAGGACACAGGCTTGGATGACTGGACAACAAAGTTGGTCGCTGTGTGCACAGACGGGGCTGCTGTCAACGTAGGTATCTACAACGGCGTTGTGCCAAAACTCCGGCAACATGCTGCGGTTGGAGACTCCCTTGTGCACATTCTGTGCACCGCACACACACTGGAGAATTGCGCGAAATCAGCTGATCGCAACGTTCCTTACTGTGAGACATTTCATCGCTCTGTGGTCAAGCTGCTGCAGTTTTATTTACAAAAAGGTGGAGCAAAAAAAACTGCTGCACTGAATAAATGGGATCTCCTTTGTGGAACTGGGTAAGTTTCTGGGTAAGTTTCATAATACCAGATGGTCTGCATGGAGGCATGAAACACTGTTAAAAATATCAAGACTATTGCCAGCCATTAAAATGCAACTGGTTACCAGGTATTTATTTCAGTCACACTGGTTGAATTTTTGGCTAAAATGTTACTGAATCGATTTCAAGTCACTGAATCGTTTCGGATCGTATCGTTCTAAATGAACCAATATCGTCCTTGAATCGTATCGACAACCACGAATCGTGATACAAATCGAATCGTTGTTAAAACGAATCGTTACACCCCTATTCAGTACAGTACAGTTATGTACAGTATAGTTCAGTATAGTTCGGTATAGTATAGTACAGTATATTTCAGTTCAGTACAGTTATGTACAGTATAGTACAGTATAGTTAAGTATAGTTAAGTACATCACAGCTATGAACAGTATAGTTCAGTATAGTATAGTATAGTATAGGACAGTATAGTATAGTATAGTATAGGACCGTATAGTACAGTATAGTTCAGTATAGTATAGTATAGTATAGTATAGTATAGTATAGTATATTATAGTATAGTATAGTATAGTATAGTATAGTATAGTATAGTATAGTATAGTATAGTATAGTATAGTATAGTATAGTATAGGACAGTATAGTATAGTATAGTATAGTATAGTATAGTATAGTATAGTATAGTATAGTATAGTATAGTATAGTATAGTATAGTATAGTATAGTGCAGTGCAGTGCAGTATATTATAGTGCAGTTATGTACAGTATAGTTCAGTATAGTTCAGTATAGTATAGTATAGTATAGTATAGTATAGTACAGTATAGTACAGTATAGTACAGTATAGTATAGTACAGTATAGTACAGTATAGTATAGTATAGTACAGTATAGTACAGTATAGTTCAGTACATTACAGTAAAGTTATGTATAGTACAGCACAGTTCAGTACAGTATAGTACAGTATAGTTCAGTATAGTTCAGTAGAGTTCAGTATAGTATAGAATAGTTCAGTACAGGAAGAGTAGCTGGAAATTTCCTAATAAAATACCAACAAATAAATTACAATATTGTACAGTACAGTGCAGTACAGTACCGTTCAGTATAGTATAGTATAGTATAGTATAGTACATTACAGTACAGTAAAGGTACAGTACAGTACAGTGCAGTACAGTAAAGGTACAGTAAAGTACAGTACAGTGCAGTACAGTAAAGGTACAGTAAAGTACAGTACAGTGCAGTACAGTAAAGGTACAGTAAAGTACAGTACAGTGCAGTACAGTAAAGGTACAGTAAAGTACAGTACAGTGCAATACAGTAAAGTACAGTAAAGTAAAGGTACAGTACAGTATATACATTTACATTTTAGTCATTTAGCAGACGCTCTTATCCAGAGCGACTTACATGAGCAATTAGGGTTAAGTGCCTTGCTTAAGGGCACATCGACAGATTTTTCACCTAGTCGGCTCGGAGATTAGAACCAGCGACCTTTCGGTTACTGGCACAACGCTCTTAACCACTAAGCTACCTGCCGCCCCAGTATAGTATAGTATGGTTCAGTAGAGCACAGTATAGTATATTACAGTACAGTACCGTTCAGTATAGTACAGTACAGTACTGTACAGTATAGTATAGTATAGTACAGTATAGTATAGTATAGTATAGTATAGTATAGTACAGTACAGTACAGTGTATACAGTCTCATCTTTATGAAGGGATCCTCCACTCTATATAGTGTTATTATATATACAGTCTCATCTTTATGAAGGGATCCTCCCCTCTATATAGTGTTATTATATATTATATACAGTCTCATCTTTATGAAGGGATCCTCCACTCTATATAGTGTTATTATATATTATATAGTCTCATCTTTATGAAGGGATCCTCCACTCTATATAGTGTTATTATATATTATATACAGTCTCATCTTTATGAAGGGATCCTCCACTCTATATAGTGTTATTATATATTATATACAGTCTCATCTTTATGAAGGGATCCTCCACTCTATATAGTGTTATTATATATACAGTCTCATCTTTATGAAGGGATCCTCCACTCTATATAGTGTTATTATATATTATATACAGTCTCATCTTTATGAAGGGATCCTCCACTCTATATAGTGTTATTATATATACAGTCTCATCTTTATGAAGGGATCCTCCACTCTATATAGTGTTATTATATATTATATACAGTCTCATCTTTATGAAGGGATCCTCCACTCTATATAGTGTTATTATCTATATTATATACAGTCTCATCTTTATGAAGGGATCCTCCACTCTATATAGTGTTATTATATATACAGTCTCATCTTTATGAAGGGATCCTCCACTCTATATAGTGTTATTATATATACAGTCTCATCTTTATGAAGGGATCCTCCACTCTATATAGTGTTATTATATATTATATACAGTCTCATCTTTATGAAGGGATCCTCCCCTCTATATAGTGTTATTATATATTATATACAGTCTCATCTTTATGAAGGGATCCTCCACTCTATATAGTGTTATTATATATTATATACAGTCTCATCTTTATGAAGGGATCCTCCCCTCTATATAGTGTTATTATATATTATATACAGTCTCATCTTTATGAAGGGATCCTCCACTCTATATAGTGTTATTATATATTATATACGGTCTCATCTTTATGAAGGGATCCTCCACTCTATATAGTGTTATTATATATTATATACAGTCTCATCTTTATGAAGGGATCCTCCACTCTATATAGTGTTATTATATATACAGTCTCATCTTTATGAAGGGATCCTCCACTCTATATAGTGTTATTATATATTATATACAGTCTCATCTTTATGAAGGGATCCTCCCCTCTATATAGTGTTATTATATATTATATACAGTCTCATCTTTATGAAGGGATCCTCCACTCTATATAGTGTTATTATATATTATATACAGTCTCATCTTTATGAAGGGATCCTCCACTCTATATAGTGTTATTATATATTATATACAGTCTCATCTTTATGAAGGGATCCTCCACTCTATATAGTGTTATTATATATTATATACAGTCTCATCTTTATGAAGGGATCCTCCACCTCTATATAGTGTTATTATATATTATATACAGTCTCATCTTTATGAAGGGATCCTCCACTCTATATAGTGTTATTATATATTATATACAGTCTCATCTTTATGAAGGGATCCTCCCCTCTATATAGTGTTATTATATATTATATACAGTCTCATCTTTATGAAGGGATCCTCCACTCTATATAGTGTTATTATATATTATATACAGTCTCATCTTTATGAAGGGATCCTCCACTCTATATAGTGTTATTATATATTATATACAGTC